>NW_009596985.1:10636-30890 GCF_000690535.1 Cariama cristata
ACCCGCGCTCACCAGCACGGCTCGAAATCGCGGCGTGCGTCACCCATCCCCGGGGAGGCGAGGGGGGAAAGGGGAGTTGGGAAGAGATTCGGTTACAATACGGCGCTACCGCGGATCGCCAATAAACACCAGGGACTTGGCAGCTGTGTACAGATAGTCTGCAAACAGAAAAAAGGGGGTTGATGGGGGGGAAATAATTGCATAAATTTATCACCATAGAGTATTTGCTCCACTTTAATATGTGTATGTACGCGGGCATGTGTGTGCGTGGGGCGGTGTTGCATTGAAATCATCACACAGGCCACAACTGAGTTGTATTTTCGAGTCCTTTGGTGTAACCCATTAGGGTATTTTTCTTGCCTTCTAGATCTAATCACAGCTAGCAATGCAGGTTGAAGCATTTCAAGTAGGTTTTTTTTTTTCTCGTCGTCTTATCCGGCTGCCCTTTTACCGTTGTTATTGAACGCCGGGGCTCGTGTTGATTTGCATGCCATTTTGCTTTTGATCTCCATAGCAACCGCTACCAAATGGCCTGAGAATAATAGAGGTGCTTTTTGGAGCTGTAAGCAGGCTCTGTGCAGAGCGCTGACGCCAGAGGTTTGCACCAAAATAAATAAATAATTAAAATGAAAATGAAGACGGTTATTGTGGCAAGGAGCCTCACGAGTGGGGCAGCTCAGTCCCCTCTCCCCGTCCTATCTAGTATCTGCGTATGACGGATGTTTTTGACAGCCACTTAAATAAATACATGGGGAGAGGGATGTAGGGAGGGATGAACTGGCCCGGTGGCGGTGGCTCCTGGCACGAGGCTGGTAGATGAGGCTGTTGTTTGTGTTTATGGCAGTGCCGTGCCATCCCCGAGCCCACCGGCCTCTCTGGAGAGCTCCTCTGCGACCCCCATGGAGGGGGGATGCTCGCTCCTCGCCTGGCTCCATCCCGGTTGCTGCTGCGCGGGTGCCCCTTGCCTCTGCAGGCAGCAGGCGAAGTTTGAGATTGCTTTAGTGCTCTCCTGTTCTCGGATATTTTCTCCTTCTTTAACTCATTTTAGCTAGTTGCGGGGTTTGTCAGCGAGATCAGGATCTCACTGGGCTGGGAAACGAGGCACCGAGCTGTGCACCTTTGAGCAAGCCCCATATGTTCTCTCCTCTGTTAAAGCCTGAGCGCGCCGTGCGGGTGGGGAGGTTGGGGATGGCTCATGGGAGAGAGCAGCCTCTGGCCTGGCCACCGCGCTCGCCCGGCCCCTTGCTGTCTCCAGACCCTGTGCAATGTCAGCGATAACAAAATCCTGCTCCTCCGCAGACCTGAGCTAGAACTCGGCAGCCAGGCACAACTGCTGGGTACTGGTGTGTGAGGTCCTGTCCTGCTCTCGGTTTCACCCACGTTTTAAGGATGCTAATCGGCACGCTCTCCCCTGTCGTGCCTCCTTTCCAACCCCGTTAGCGTTCAGAGGTGGCGTTGCATCGCAGCGCAGGAGGATTTGTGCAGTTTCTTTGAGTTCTTGGACGTGAGCCAGCGTCAACAAATCTCAGGGCAGAAACTCGCTGAGGAGCAGGAAATGAGGGAGCTGTTGGGCTCAGTGGCTGCTTTAGACGACTCCAAAGCATGGCTTAAATTCAGGTTTGCAATTTCCTCCCTTCCGCCTCCTCCGCCATAACCCCCTTTGCCTGCCTCAGCCTCTTCATCTAAAGCAGAGCTGGGCTCGTTTTACGAGTGCTGGGCTGGCCACAGCGCCCAGGGTGTTAGAGGAAAGAGCGAGGGGAGAGCTGACGGAGGTAAGGAGGGGTAAGTGTGGCTGCAAGGACCGACATGACAAGAGTTGGGAGATTTATTTTTTTTTGCTCAAAACCTGCTCCAGTCTCCTTTTCTCGCTGCTTTCAAACAGCTTGCTTGAGCAGCAGAGCACTGGCTGCCGCTGACGGAGGAGCTGCAGTAAACCTGGCTGGAGGATGCTGGAGGAGAAAGCAGCCCCTGGAGCAGCTTCCAGCTCCTGCGAGCTGACTTCCAGTCCCTTCAGCATGCTGCTTGGATTCGGTACGGCAGAAGGTGGCAGGGGTCCCTTCTCTTCCAAAGCAGAGAACCCCACGGCCAAGGTGCAGAACATCCCTGCGGTAGGAGCGTGGGTGCTGCAGGGTGGCCCAGGAGCTGCTGTGCCAGCAAATCCCCCCTGCTCCTCCCTCCTCAATTAACACAGCAACCACAACTTTGTTATCCTGGGCGTGAAATAAGGCTAATGAATCACGTCTCACTTTGAAGCCACGTTAGATCGGGAATTTGACACAAGCTTTTACATCTATGTCACTCCGCCCCCTCCGCTCCCCCCAAACCCAGGCAGGCCATCTCACTGTTTACCTGTCAGTCAGCAGAGGAATTTGCATGTTAGTTAAGCTGTTAGCATGAGTAATTACTGAGTGGGTCAGTGACTCCTCCCAGCAAGCCGGTCTGAAATGCTTTGCCTTGCAAGCGACATCTCTATCGCTGGAGGACTGGCAGCTTGCAGTTGGGGAAATGAATGCAAACGATGACTCAGGGCTAATTGCACGCTTTCACTATCGCTCGGGTGTACGCTGCGGGCTTAATTAGAAAACAGATTGGTCCCTCAAAGCGTGAATGAAAAGCTGCAAAATCAGTGTGTTTGGGACAGGGGTGGAGGGAGAGGGCGAAGGGCAGCCTTCCCCCTCGGCAGCTGGGTGACCCGCAGGGGCTTCTGCAGAGACGGAGGGGGTAAATCTGGAAGGAGAGGCCACGGGTCTGCCTCTGAGATTTTGTTTTCCACCAGTAATGGGCAGGAGAAATGAAGTGGCTCTTTGCCACCTTCTCTGGTAGGAAGGGCCATCCCTGCCTGGCCAGGGACCTGCAGATGTCACGGTGTCTGTGCAGCTTCGGTCTCGAGCGCAACGGCTTATTTCCTGAATCTTTCTTGCGGTTTATCCTCCTCCAAACCATCTCGCCACCTTTAGTGTATTCTTCTTCTCCACATCTCTGTGAGAATAGGGGATGCTCTTCGCACGGAAGGTGGGTGACACAGCATCACGGGAGAGGGGGACATGGCAGGAGAGGAGCGGGTGGGCAACCCTGTCTCAGCCACGGTGTAACTGCTGGAAGATTTAGTCTCCAGACACCCAGGTGTCATTGTACTGGTGAAACCCTAAGTTTTGCAGAAGCATCTGTGACCTGTTCTCAAGCGTCTGGGTCCATGTCAAGGTGTATCTGACTGGCAACCGATTGAAAATGCAGATTTGCCAGGACCGCTCCTGGAGAACATCAACCCCCATCTCCCCGGAGTTCACATTAGCAGAGCGGGCAGGGAAAGTTTGGTTCCCAACGCCGTCTCCTGCTGCTGATGCGCAGAGGAAGCATCTCAGCAGCAGAATAAATTCTCAGGCCATCCTGGGATCAAAAGGAATGATAAAAACTAATTGGGGAGGAAACTGCCCCAGGGACTGGCGGTGGGAGAACAGCAGGCAGGACTCCAGAAGTGGAAATTTAGCGGGGAAGCTTCCTATTGTGGGAGGTTTTCTGCAAGTTCATGCTGTGGCTGGGCTGGAGCAGGACGGTGGGTAGCACAGCTGTGAGAGCCCTGTCCCTCGGCTGCGCACGGAGCCCGGCACGGCCCAGAGGAGCTTTGCACAAACACCACCAATGAGACATGGGGAAATTTTTGTTTCCTCTATTTTCAAGTTTGCATTGCTTTGGCATAGTCAAAAATTAGAGTTAAAAGATGGGTTTTATTCAGAAATATTACTTCCAGCGTTCAGTGAAAATAGTGTGCAAAAATACTATGAAACAAAACATTATTTTAGAAAATTGTGAGATTTTGTGATTGTTAACTTCGCACAGAGCCACTGAGTATTTTTGTATATATTTCTACTAGGACAGTGCAAGGAACAACCTCCGAGTTGTCACAATATGACCTAAAACTAAGTGTTTCATTCATGTTATTGTTTAGTCATTTATTGGATACCGGTATTTAGTGCTACTTGAAATATCTGCGTCTCTCGGTCAGGTTTTCTCAGCTGTACTATGGCGAGTTTGGTGCGTGCTTTCATTCTCCTGACTTTTCGCATTGTTTTCTTTCACTTACAAGTTTTCATTACGTCATAAATGGGAATTGCTATGAATTAGACAGTATGTTTCCATCAGGGCTGAGTAACGGATGATCTGACCAATTTAAAAATAAAAATACTACAGCGTTTCAAGTCTTACATTGTAATATGTCATTAGAACATACTGCTTGCTGCCGCTGCTTAAATGCTAAGCGATAACGTACAATTATAATAGAAGAATGGTAAAATATATTTTAAAAAATCTCACCTCAAAATGTGAATGTTTGAAATTTCCATTAAACTAAGGCTTTTTTCAGAGGGAATATTTTGTAGGATTTTTTCAAATATTGAATGAGTTCCAATTCCACTTCTTTTCCAAACATCAGCATTCGGTGTAAAACACAATTCCTGTGTTTTGACTGGCTTTGGTGTTGACCGTACTTACCAGAAGCCCATGCAGCAAAGTCCATTCCTTTTACAATTCATGAAGGCTACAGAATAAATCTTTTTTAAGGTAATGTTGGCTCTGAGAATAAATCGCGGTTGTTTGGAATGCTTAAACTTTCAAAAGGACCTGCTCTAAAAGCCCAATTTTTAAACAATTGGATCGTGAGTGTAATATGAATGTAGTTAAGATGATAAATGCAGCTAATTTTCTCCCTCTATTAGCCCCTTTCACATGCTACTTACAAATGCCAGTCAAACTCGGCAATCCTTTCATTTTATTATGCAGTGACGAGGCGGTTGGATAAAAAATACATTATGGCATTTTCTAACTTGGATTTATAAGTACCACTACCGTATCTAATTTTGGGCTGACATTTGCTGGGCGCAGGGGGGAGCGTGGTTTGTTGGTGCACGCCGGGGAGAGCTGCCTTCTCCTCCCGGGGCTGGTGCAGCATCTCCCTGCGGGACCCTGGCCAAGTCGCTTCATCTCCCCGGTCCCTGGTTCACCAGTGGGGATGAGATGAGGCCTCTCTAATCGCTGCCCGTGGAGCAATTAGAGCCGCTTCTGCAGGAGGTGCAGCGCGTTGTTGTCGTGGGGCTCGTCCCGCTGTTGCTTGGTGAGGTGCAGTGAATCCTGCTCAGCCTCTCCGCTTCGCTCTGAAGCTCAGCTATCACCTTGATATTGTAAGAAGCTTAATTTCTTGGGCTTCCTCTCTAGGAAGAATTTTCAACCTTATCTTAGGACAGCCGTTTCCATCTTCTCATTTAATCTCCAAGGACATCTCTCTTGGTCAATCCTTCCAGCTAGAGATGTTTTCCTTTTTGTGGTACAGAGGTGTTGTAGGGGTTTATGTATCCAGCCTCACCGGTGGTCACGGCGGCTCTTGCCCTACCCAAAAGCTCCAACCTTCACCCATCTCTTCTTCATCATCCTGAAGCTGTATTTCTCCAAGGACTGTCTTGGTGTAGCATCATCCAGATGCCAAATGCTAACAAAAGCTCAACTGTGGGGGGACCTCTGGTGTGTTGGTCTGCTTTATTATTATTATTATTATTATTATTTCCATGCAAGTGAGGAGCTTGCTATTCTGGGTTCATCCAATTATAGTTAGGTCTGTGACTCAGGTCCCAGAGGTGAAACGCCCTGTGTCCAAGCCATCAGCTCTCCAGATCAGCTATTGTTTCTTTAAACGAAAGGGACACTAAAGTCCAATTATTGCAATAGAATGGGCTGCTTCTTTAAACTGAAGAATTTGACTCAGCTCAAGGGATATTTGTGATTGCCTCTGGCTTCCCTGGAGCTAAAAAATTATATGCTTTCCCTCTTCACTAAATTAAAACATAGTTGGATTGGTAGTGGGACTGAAAGAAGTCCCTGCCTGAAACCCCAAGTGTCAGCCTGCTTTGCAAACTGTAAGCTAGTAATTGGTTTGGAAATACCCAGTGAATAGGTAAAAAGGCTTCTGAGCGATTTGTGCTGGATAACACAGACTGCCTGGAACAGCGGGGTTTGGCTTTCTTGCAAGATTTTGCAACGTTGAGTTGTTAATTTCAGGTTTTGATACGTAAATATAATTAACATTTGTACTCTGTGCAGACTAGATATAATTCTGTCTCAATTGCACCTTATCCTCATTTAAGTTCTCATTAAGCAATTCCTTTCTTTCCCAAATGTCAAACTCGAAGCTAGACCCATGGCTGCTGTTCTCTCTGCTCACAACCTCCAAAATGCCTCTTTCTGGCATCTCAGCTGGGACAGGGCAAGACTTGAAGGGACAGTAAATATGATAGCTGAGGGGAGCTGAAGCACAGGGTGGTGACCCTGTGGCCCAGGAAGCCCATCCTGCATCTGCAGAGAGCTGGCGGTAGTGGGATCCCAGCTGGCCTCTGTCAGCAGCTGATGATGAGCATCCACGGTCCCACAAATCTGCTGTACCGTTTCCACATGCAGGATGATGAGGATATGGTTCTTTGAGCAACACCTACTATCTAAAACACCAAAAAAAAATGCTTTTATAAAAATGTTTGATTCCTGGCTTACTGGTAGAGCCTGAACACCAGGTTCCTGCTGTCACCTGCCTGCTTGCAGGCAGGGGCTTTTAGAAAAGGGGCAAGTTATCTGTGTGGTCCCCTCTGGTTCGATGTGTACGAAGGCACAGCCAAAATGAAAGCTGCTCTCCTGCAAGTGGTGTTGATAGCACCTTGTTTTTCTGGCAGTGAGTGTCTGATGTGTGGCCACTGAAGTGTGTACTGAAAAATCATAAAACCCTGACTGGACCAAAGTCATGGGACCTATATTTTGAAAATATGGTAAGGGGTTGTAGGAAATGTGTTATCAGAAACGATGCTGAGCAATGCTTTGGGAGTCACCTTTGAGAAAGATGCAGCTGAGCCATCGCAGTTGATCTGAGCAAAAACCTGCGTGTCCTCCAGAAAGCTCCAGGGCACCTTTCCCTCTGCTCGGGGCTGTCACCTGGCTTAAGGCATGGGCACATTTCACCCATGTCAGACCAAGGGATGGGGGTTGGCTCCCAGAGCCGTGTGATGAAACTGAAGTCTCAGAAGCTGGTTTAGATACCTTCAGAAACATGAAGGAAAGCTCTAAATCCTGGTCTGCCAGACCTTGCACAGGAACGTTTCCACACAGAGTCTGAAACTTTTGCTCAGAGGGTTAAATGACACCGTTCATCTTAGCTGAAAAACCTGCTTCTCTGGGGAGATCCTTCCCTACTTCATCCCAGCTTTGCACACTGTCCCACCATGGTCTAGCTCAGGTGGTATCATCAGACAATTTGAGGAATAAAAAAGCCAGATTGACTCCCCCCCAGTGCCAATGGTCTCTGCCTCATCCCCGAACCGGGACAGTATCTCCCAACAGGCAGAAGATGATGCTCCAGGCAGGGACACAGACAATGAGCTGGTTTGCAAATCTGAGGGAGAGCAGGCATGGAGAGCAGCAGTGGCCGCGGTGCCGTGTCCTGCGAGCGCACGTCTGCTCGAGCGCGCCCGGCTCTGCGTCGAGCCTCTGGCTCATTGTACCATTTACGGAGGTTATAACATAATAGCTATGCAAAATAGTGTCTCCTTTTCTTTTTTTTTTTTTCTTTAGTAAGTGAAAGTAAGTCTAAGCCAAGGTTAACAATATATATTTATGAGTTGTAGCCAGCTGCTTCTATGTTTGCACATGTGTTTGTTAATGAAGAGTAACCTAAGGGTCAGGTTATTATGTAAATAACCATTGTCAAGGGTAAAGGTGAAGAACCCAGTAATGAGTTGTGTGTCTCTGTCTCTCTCACAAGCCACTAATGAATATTGGATATTGCCATTTGCAGGGCTTTTTACCCTCATTTTATCAGGGGGTGAGGGGCAGGGGTGGCAAGAGAGGAAAGAGAAAGAAGTAAATTTGTAATTAAGCCGAGACAAGTTCTTTTTTCCCCTCTCCCCAAACCAGCTAAAGCGAGTTATTTCTTCTGTAGGAATTATATCTAACTGACTTGGCCTGTGTTGGGGCAAAAATCTCCTTCCTTCACCGGCTCCAGGCTGCATCATTTCTTTTGAGCCTCTGCAGCTCTCACTTGAGAAGATGCCCACAAATCAACAGTCTGCATCTTTGCAGATAATACCAGCAAGCCATTGAACAGACTTTCCATTAGGAAGGTTAACAGCAAACCTGCCTGCACGGGATTACTGACAGAGTGTGAACAGAAGGTGCAGTCTCATTGCATATGCTTTTAATATCGTGGCACAGACAGGGCAGCCTTTAGCTCGCAGACACCTGACGCCCTGTGCTGTTGTTGGGGTAGGAGTGCAAGGAGAGTGCAAGGAGCGGAGAGTCCTTCTCGCTTCCCTGTGAAAGCACAGATGCCAAGGTAGCATAACACTCATTTTATTATCCGCTGTGGCCCAACGGACTCGCTCCAGGAAGGTAATAAGAGCCTTGCCTAGAAGCAATGTATCCCTGCAAGCCTCCATCTCCCAGTTTTTAAATTATGGATGGTAACTGGCCTCCTCTAACACATTGTGGCAAAGGATTTGATTTGCACAGTCCGGGACAGGGATCATCTTTGCTCTGTGCTTTGTGCGTAGCCCAAGAAGGGACCCCCGTGCCCACGGCCGCAGGCAGTGTGATCAGGGCTACCCCCCAGCGCATCACTGGTCTTGCAGAGGGACCGGAGTGCCCAAAACCAGAGTAATCCAGTGGATCTGCACATTAGGTACCCAGCTTCCACCGACTCCACTGGGATCTGGGACCCAGACTGCAGATCATATCCTTTGTCTCAGTGTGTTAGAGGAGGCCAGTTACCATCTATAATTTAAAAACTTAGCTGGGAAATCTCAGTGGGTTCCTCTCTTTCCTCCATGCATCCTTTGACTCCCGACTACTTGCGTAAACCTGGCCCTTAGAAACCCCTGGGCCAGGGAAGGATGAGTGGCACGGCTGTAATTCAGGCACGGATACATCCCACGGTGCCTTACAGTGCTGTTTGTGATGAATGTCAGTGAGGCAGAGGCCCAGGGGGCATCTACAAAAAATAAACGTACAAATAAAAATAATAAGATGCAATGATCAATAATTACCTGCTAGACAATGACAGCATTTGTTTTTAAATAAAGCTTTGCTCATCCTCCCTAAATGCCAAAGCCAGGAGTCGGCGGTGATGGGGGGAACAGAGGAGCCCCAACTTGCACGGTGAGATCCATAAAGTGCTGGAGGTGCCGGAGGAGAAGGCTGCGTTGTCTGCACGAGCCTCATTTGGTGGTTTGAGTAATGTCACGTTGCCACTAGAGTGTCTCTGCAAACAAGATATTGCATCTCCAAAGAGTTCCTCGCACAAATAAAAAGCTAAATAGAAATGATGGGCTGACTAGCTGAGCCTATGCTTTTTGCTTTTATGATTGAGAAATAGTTGTTGAAATTGTCAATAAAAATAAATAAAATTAAGTTTCCCTAGTTAGGTGAGGAAAGGCGAGCCTACCTTTCTTTGCTGACAGGCCTTTTTGTTCTGTGTTGGCTTTTATATATGTGAAAAAAACACCATTGAGAGCTTCCAGGGAGCTGCACTGGGGCGGTTATAGCCATTTTTACATCCTTTATATGGGCTTAAATCCATTTACAGATGTGCTGTAGACAGAGAGACATTTTTTACAAGTAATTGTCATGTATACAAGGGTCCTTATGTGTCACAAAAAGATCTCACTTAAGAGAAATAAATGTGCTTTTCATCTTTTGTTGGCAGGAGCAGTGGTGGTTGGGAAGAGGGTAATTGGTGATCTTTTCCAGTCTGATAACCAGGACAAATAGCGGGGAGCAGAGAGCGGCTATGGCATTGCTGTCCTCCCCGCTTCCCTCCTGGTGGAGCACAGTTCGGAGCCACTTTTCTGGCTTGGCTGTCAGTCCAAGCAATAGATATGACAAATGCCACCAGCCGAACCCCAGGGGTAGGTTAGAGGACAGCCGCGCTGCCCCGGGCTGACCTCGGCGATGCTCAATGGATCTTCTCCCGCATAACCGCGGTTCTCGTCCACGATGGGGATCGCTGACATCGCCTTTACCCCTTCGGCAGCTAATCAGGACACCTCCGCTTGTTCTGAGTCCGTGTTAGATGTGATGGGGATGCAGAGGTCTGCCTCTTTATTGCCTTTATTTGTAGGTTAGAATTTCCCTTTTGTAATAAGTCCCATGTGGTTTTTTGTGAAGGTTATTGCTCTTCTCAGAGGCTGAGATTTAAAAAGACTCCCCGGAGGCAGATGGAGCTTTGATAACATTATGCATCACCTGTACCCCAACACCTTGGAGAGTCTGTGAGGTTGTAGATACCTCCCGTAGGGACAGGACCGGTACGGAGGGGCACTCACAGTGGGAAGGTGCTGGTGGTCCGAGGCGGAGGTGTGATGAGCATCCATGATTTTGCACAGGGCATTTCACAATATCTGTGTGTTTCCCCTGGGGACGGCATTCCACAGTATTGCTCCAGAGGAAGATGTCAATAACGCAGTCGGGCTGCACACAGGAAGCCCGGGTGAGCACTCAGCAATCGCTTAGGCTAAGGAAATAACAGATGTAGGCAGCCTGCACTGATGGAGGGTTAAAGCAGGCTACAACTCAGGCCAAAAAGCAAAAGGCAGGTCTTCCATTGCATAGATTTACTTACAAATAGCTTTGCAGTCAACAGAAGGCAAAGCAGGAGTGGGACTGGGGGCCTGAGGTTGAGAAACACAGGCTGTTTAAAATTATACCAAATCCCTGTCTGCAACACAACAAGCTTCATTTTTGCAATTCATTATTTCTGTTTAATAAATGCTTTATGCCAGTAGGTACTTCACACCACAGGTGTGGGCTTGAAGGTGCATGTCGGTTTGAGATGTAGGATGGAGCATGGCCTTGAAATCAGGGACAGGTGAGCAGTAAACTCAGCTTGATAAATAATGGATGAATTGCGCTTGGTTTTGCTGATGATGTAGTGACCTTTTGGGAGGTAAGAAACAAAGAAACAGCAAATGACCAGCAATACTGATGAACAGGCTAAGTGAACTGGACACGTCATTAACACAAGCATACCAAAATAATTACATGCAACTGGGAGTCACGCGGTCAGCAAAAACAGAAATGAGGAAACGGTTCTGTGTAAATTTGAGCTTTCCATCTTTCAGCAAGGACGACGGCTTCAAGGGGATATCGTTTTGGGGTGGTTGGTGCAATCGGACTTTGGCATGACTTGCTGTTGGGCATTTGACATTTGCACCAGAACGGAGATGTGGCACGTGGGCTTGCAGAAGTCCTGTAGACCAAACTGATTTGACAGGATGAGGTATTCTAGAGAAGCCCCTATAGAGTCCTCCTATACCGTAGGGAGAAATTGCAGATGCCCCGGAAAGACCAAACCAGCCCAAAGCACTGTGTGGCTGGTTAACGCACACTGTAAAAACAAAGGCATACTTTTTTTTTTTTTTTTTTTTTTTAATTGTCTTGTCTTTGCAAAGACAACAGGTCAACCCCAGAGTAGCCACCTCTGCATTTCAGACAGGCATGTAAGTAGTTCTGGCAAGACAGAGTTTGTGAATGGCCAGACATTTGGGTGAATCAAGAGTCTGCTTGCTTTTCTCTCCTGGAGAACACCATTGTGAATGAGAATCTGTCGGCAAGAAAATGGGGAGGGACACTGCTTTTCACATGCTCATCTGTTTTCACATGAAAACAAGAGTATTCATTATTGGTTATTCATTATTCTCCCATCTAATAAACTTTCTGCCATTCAGGGAACGAACGGAAACAGCAACGTGCTGCCTTGTGTAGCCCATCGCACACCCGGAGTAACAGATCATGAATAGGCGAATCAACCACGTTTCCCAAAAACTCTGTCTGAAAATTGTTCAACCTAGTGAATGCTCCTGAATAACAAATACATCTGCAGAAATTAAGCTTGGTTACAGTGGACTTATAAACAGAAGACAGACTTGAATTTGCAATGAATGATTGAAGTAACATTGCTTGGCAGCTTCACTCCCGCAGAAATAATGATAATTTTCACTTTGTTTAGTACCTTCCACCTGAAGGTCTCCAAACGCTTTACAAACTCAATTAGTTGCGGTAAGACCCCTCCCCTGCTAATTTTTGGCAGTGCCTGCACTTATTTAATGCGGAAGCTTAGAGTGGATTTCATACATTTGCACACAGCAAAACATTGCCAGAGCTGCGGGCACAACCCAGCTCTCCTCCTACACCCTATTGCTTCTCTGTTGTTTGAACTGACCTAAAACTTCCTGGCAATGTTAAAATTATATCCAATCCACACCTATTAGCACCACATTAAGCCTACCAAAAAAGAATGCAAAATAATCTAAATGGGCAAAACTGAAGGCAAAAATGTAGCAACTTTTAAAAAACAATCTCTTTTGCATGAAAGCAGCAACAATTTCCGGGTGGTGTTTTGTTTTGTTTTGTTTTTTTTTCCTTTTTGAGGTTTCCAAATTAAAAAGAAGTCAAGCAATTAATACCATCAGTTGAAAAAGAGCAGAAATACTCTGTGGAAAATCCACTTAGATTTCTTCTGAGTTTTCTGTATATTTAATAGCTGTGCTTAAAAGCAAAACGCAACACCAGAATTAGCATCTATTGCCCAGCTCCGTGCTCTGGTCTGAACAAAACCTCTGGTTTGCAGTATGCCTGAGCTCCATCGTACCCCACACCGCTCCCGTACAGAAGCAAGGAGCATTTCCCTGCTGCCTGCCAGGGATGATGGGGCTGTTGCGACGCTGCCTGCGTTTGAGTTGGGATGAGCGCGGTTGAACAACCAGCGCTGGCCCCATTGCAAGAGGAGTTAATCCACTGCCATCTGTCTTTATTATGCTTCTATTGTTGGACACCACAGCCTGGAAATCTAGCAATGAAACCCAGTTGTTCGTTGCCATTCATCATAGTTATTGCTGGAGTTGTGTAATGAAGAGGGGAAGTGCTGTTTATTGCTCTTCCCTCTTTAGAAACTATCCTTAGGGGTAGTTATGGATGGTTATTGGATTCAAGCGCAGGATGCTGGGAGGTCCTTCCTTCTCTCTGTTTCTGTGTTGAACCATGAGGTTTAATGGGGTTTTATGTCTACTTTTGCTTTGAGGCTGGTCTGCTGCCTGCTTTTGTTCTCGGTGGTACGAAGCTTGGCTACCTCATTTCTGGCATGGAGGTGAATTAAAGCAGATCAGGACTATTAATACAGCAAAAAAGCAGTAGGTGCGTGCCCTCCGGGGCAGGGACAGCTCTGCCACGCGTAAAAGCAGCAAGCGTGGACCACAGTCAGAGTTTAGGCATCGGCATGGTCAGGAATGGAGCTCTTTGAGCCTTTGAAAATAGCTAATCAGAAATATAGGTGCTTTAGGTTTCGGCTCTTATCCCCAGCGATTTCTGGAGGCTGAAAAGCCAGACCAGACACCAGCTGTGCAGGTGAGGGATGGAGGGGGACTAGGGAACGGTGTGGGAGGTGGAAGACCCAAACATAGCTCTCACTGGGCAGTGTAAAGTGTCTCACTGGGACAAGGATAAAAATGTGGAGGCTTTCGAATAAATCTGTAATGAGGTCCTTCATCAAATTGGATAGTCAGCATGCTTTCAGTGCAGCAGACAGATTTTGGAGGATTTGGGGTGAAATGTGCTCCCTCTGGGTTTATGAGGCAGTTCCTAGACTGGTGGATGGTTGATCCAGTTGAGATAATGTATTGAAGGACCTGAACTTCCATCCAAAACTCAGCCTTACCTTTATGCAAAGTTCAAACAATGACTAGCTCTTCTTTTTTAATAATTTAAACTCGTTCTTGCAATTACTCTTAGAAACACAGAAGAGGTGTGGGTTCACTGAACCTCAGAAAGCCACTGCTTCCCACAGCTGCTTTACTACTTTTAGGCACTTGTGCAGCATCACTGGATGCCTGCAACAGACCTTTGATGGTGCAAGGAGTGTATACCACTTGCGCAGGTGACTACTTGCTCTAGATAACAAAAGCAGTGGGCTTCAGGGAAGTTTGCAGAGCCCCAAAGCTGATGGGCCAAAAGTGAATGAAAATGGGATTCTGTGCAAAAAGTAACACATTAGGGACCGATGCCTGGGATACAGCCAGCCAGCCAGCATGGCTGAATCATCATCAATTTATCTGTGCCAGCAATGAGGGAAGGGTGTAAGGATCCTCTGGGACAATAAGCTAAAAAAAATATCCAGGGATCAGAGCCCATACTCTCTGGCAGTGTTTCTGGGCATGATATGTAATAGGTATGAGACAAGCTTCAAGGGCTAAAGACATGGAAGGAGTTCGAGATCTCCGTTGTGTTTCCAGATAACATATAGCCTGTGCCTGTCAAAGCTACGGCTGATAAGGGGATTCTGCAGAAAGTAATTAAAACTCGAGCCCCTGGTATTTATTTAAAGGGGAAACTCTTGGGACTTGATAGAGTTTTGTTGAAATGGACCAGGAAGCTGATTCTTAACGTGCTATGGAAAAGCTCAGAGCATTAAATCGAAAGAGAGAGGCCAAGCAAGTTTCACACTGCCCTCACACAATCAGTAATGCTGCAGAAGCTGTTACGGTCTCTGTTACATGCTGAAAATGCAGGGTAAGTCAAGTAAAAAAACCTTCTTGGTAACACAGGAAAAATTTGTTCCTAGAGAAAAGAGTAGATCTGCGTATGTTGACTTGGAAAGAAACCTGTGCCGTTATTTTGGACTACAGTCCTCTTTTCCCTGAGGTAGCCTTACTGGAAAACAGACAGATCTAAACAGGCAGCTTTGCATATTAAGTACATTTTTGCTAGACACTGGTCGTCTGAGAAACTAATTTGTGACAATAGACTATAGTTTAGTAGACATTATCTTAAACAGTTTGCAGTGAAGTGTGGGTTCAGCAATATAACCCCACTGCCTGTTAAGTCTCATCTGGGGGGTGGTGGAAAATTATGCCCAAGTAATAGAGTACTTATTGATGGGGTTTGCAGACTCCGAGCCTGATATATTGCTGGCTCTTTCAATTATGGAACAGCACCAATGAAGCATGGATTGTTATCTGCTGACATCTTGTACAGCAGAAAAATGAAAAGCAGGAATTCCTATGTCAGAGTCACTTGGGACACGAAGAAGTATAAAGAAACAGATGAGGCAAAACAAACAAAAAAAAAATCAGAATGGCTTAGGTCTCAAAAGCTGCCATCACTTTACAGTTTTCTATAGATTCCCAGCACTGGGAAACAACAGTTTTAAAGAGAAGTGGTGTCACATGAAGTTTCCCACAGTTGTGTGGGTTTTGTCCCCTTTGGCAGACTTAGGAACTGTCACCAGATCCTAGGTGGGAAGAGGCGAAGTCAATGGTGCAAACTGCCAGAAGAAGTGGCCTCTCGGCTGCTCCCTGACAACTCCAACGCTTGTGTTACGAGGGCGAGCGCCAAGCCAAGCAACGGCCCTGCACGTGTCGAAGGCTAATAAACAAGTGTTAGGTGAGGGATTTCTTCTCGAGTGCTTCTGCCATTGAATTTTGGAATGGAAGATGATGTTGGAACCTGTGTGTCTAAGGGCTGAGCTTTCCAAGCAATGGGTGGCCATGTTGCTTAGGGTATCGCAGCATAATCTCATTTGGATACAGGCACAGAAATCAAAAGCCCTTTGCAAGAGCTCTTTAAGCATTGGGAACATGCCGAACTTCCTGGGAAAGGCTCTTTTGAAGGAGAGTGCCTGTAGGAACGTGAGACATCACAGATCCAGCTCGACTGCAAGCTGGGAAATTTTCCATTTTATTGCTGTTGCACCCTAATACTTCATCCTAACGAAGTACACCCTAATATTTCATTCTAAACATCAACGTCCAGGAAAAAGACCAAAGCCAATCATCTAGCTAAGTAAGGCCCCAGTCATGGAGGGACTTAGGTACACGTTCATCTTCGAGTCCATAATAACCCTTTTAAACTTATGAGACAAGTCATGCTTCAGGTCATAGCAAGATTCAGGCTTTTCTTTTGAATCTTTTTTCCAGTTTACTTTGAAATCAAAGAAATTAAAGAAATCTCATGCAAGATTTTTTTTTTTTTTAGGAGATACTCAGACAATCTGAGCATGGTTTTAATATAATCTATTCATTTACTGTAATTTCGTAAAGTTCATTGGAAAGAAGCTACTGGACTACAACTTCCCCTCACCTTAATTAATAATAAAATATATCGTTCCATGTAAGTGCACAACTATTCTTGATACTTGCAAGAATCATCCCTGTGTGGCACTGCTAGAGACAGCAGCTGTATCCTGATGCCGCCTTCACAAAAGAAACTCTTTTTTCTTCTTAAGACCATGGTCCAAACTACCAGGGAAAACCATGGCACAATCAACTACAGATATGGGAAGGGAAAGGCAGTGATTTTTATAAGACATCAGAGATGGGGTCTCTGGGCCCTGCGACCTACTTTGCCAGCGGGTAACTGTTTCTCCATCGTTCTGCTTTTTGATCTCACCTCTCCTCAGCTTATTCATCTGCAAGATTTGCTTAATTATATTAGTCAACTTCACAGAGGTGTCTTGAAGCTTAATTAAGGTCTGGAAAGCCCATCAAGAGCCGCTGGCAGAATGCTCTGAAGAAGGGGTTGATATGAGACATGGACATGAGGAAGGAAAATATATCACGATGGGTTTGGGCATATAGAATAGAATGGAAATATCAGTTCCCTGTGACTGTCATGGGCCGTGTTTTCAGGGTACGGCCATGAACTCTGGGGAAATCCCAGGTGTGCTGATGAGTTACCAGCACAAACATTCGTTTTCCTCTTTTATAGTATGTAAGTGTGTGTTACCCTTATTTATGTTTCCATATAGCTAATTTTGAGAGGGGAACGTGTACACCAGTTCTGCATGTGGAAATGCGGCAAACCCAGCTTCATTTTTTTTCCTGACTCTTAGCAAAATTGCAAAATTGGCCGATACGTGAAAGTTGGTCCAGGCACCTGTGGCCAGTTGCTGTCAGCTCTCGTTTCACCCTCGGGAGGATTTTTGCCTGACGCACCCCAAGGGGTGAATTGACATTCATCGCTCCTTCAGGGGAAGAAACATATGGAGGCTCCACCGGGACAAACTCTGTGATCTGAATTGCCAATCAATGCGTGGCTGAGCCTCAGCTGGGAAAACCTTGCCGCTAACAAGCCTTCATGCTCCCCCAGTTCTCGTCGCAATCTGTCAGCCGCTAAGTACAGTTTCAGCAGCGCTCGAGCCGGTGAGCAACCTACGGCACCGACTTCTTACGGAGAGGCGGTAGCCTCTGCATATTTTAGGTGCAGGCAGTTGCTGTTGTAAAGACCTACTAGGTCTTCCCTATAACTTGGTAACATTGGATGGCCTTAACAAAGGAAATATTTAGTTGGAAAGTAAAAGAGAAAGTAAAGAGTAAAAGCTTCCTGTTTAGATTGAGGAAAATTTCTCAGATTGTTGCATTTGGGGCACTTAAATATACCAACCTCTTCTGAAGCTCTGAATTTTGTCTATTTGTTTATGCTCCTTTTGCTGGGAAATGGCATGCTGTTGTTTCCTTATAGTTTCCACAGAGCTTGAAACTGCTAGCTATGCAGGAGGAAATTAGTTTGTAATTAAAGCCAAGTTAATAACGATTCCCATGGAGTCTACTTGGTCCTATTGCTTGGAGCAAGGCACTTTGCCTTTGTCGTTGCTGTAAGCGTGGTTAGGCACTGCTGCCCAGCCGGCAGGCGTACGGGCAGGGAGATGTCGGAGGGATGGTTATCACGCTGCGGTAACTGTTGGGCACATGTGCAGGGAAGACTTAATGTCTTTCAAGCCCTTGTGCCCCACCAATTAGAGATGATGGTATTATACCAAAACAAGATGACAAGTAAAGGAGGAACCTGCAGCCAGCAGATAATTTTTGAGAGGCTCAAAAAAAGGTAACTGAGAAAAGAAAGCTCTGAGCTTAAACTTGCCACGTGCCAATCTGTGCCTTTACCAGAGATATTTTTTTTTAGGCAGCACTAAAATTGGAAAATGCTTGGAAATTCTTTCATTGCAATGTGCTGCCCTGTTGGCGTGGACAGAGGTTGTGTGCCACTGATGCCTACTACCACGGCGAGGACCAAGGGGCTGAGGTCCTTGCGGTGCAGGTGCTGTATGTGCTGATACGTGTGTGGTCCATTGCCTCTTGCATTGCTCTGTCTCTGAGACTCTGTATGGCCCCACACGCAATATATCCGTGGAAGAGCCCGTACGCGCAGTACACCATACCCTGCATCCCTACGGCGGTTCCATTGTGCGTCCCACTGAAGCAGAAAGAGCTGAGCTGCTTCGACTGCAGCAGCAGGGAGTTAGCCAGCTCCTGCCTCTGAGATCTTGGGCTTCATAGCACAAAAGATCAAAAAGCCTTTTGCCAATCCGCTCCCTGTGCGCAGCAGAGGGACGGAAGGAGAAGGTGACTGCCTGAGACTGTACGCTGTCATTGCTTATGTCAGAAATTAAATTCAAGGCGCTCAGCTCCTCCCATAGTGTCCAAGGCACAGGGCTGTCTGTGTGCAATCAAACTGCTTGGCTTGTTGACTGCCGTTTGAAGGAATAGGAATGGGATGCGTTTTGGTTTTGTACAGTTGCAGACACCCTGAGCACTTGTTAAAGGGAGTTCCTCGAATTTCCAGGGTGACTTGATCATATGTTTGAGGCAGATTTTAATTCCTCTTTTACACCTAAAGATCTTTCATGCTTTCAGATGCTAAGGATGAAGTCATGAGGTCAACTGGAAAGTTTTCTGAATGTTTTGACTGAGAACCTAGTTTCTGAAGGAAATAAGCCTTGTACAGTCATGTTTCTTGTGCATGTCTGCCTGTTTCTCTTACGAGCTTCAAAATCTCTTGGTCATTTTCGAGGCACTGAGGTGGTGCACGTCAAATATATGAATTCCCTGTGTAGAGGGTACCTGCAAACTGCATTGCCGGTCTGCAGATCCATGGGCATGGTTTAAGTACCTGAGTTTAATGGGAGGGAGGGAGGAAGGGGTGCATATGTCTGGTCTGAGTTCTGGACTGCAATAAAAAAAGGTTGAAAATCTCAACCAAAATCTCACTTTCACGAGTGACCTCAGCACTTGGCCAGAATCACACGGGGCTTGGTTCCAGCTCTGATGTAAGCATTTAATCTCCTCCTGGAATTGGTGTATATTAGGTACATGAAGCAGCATTACACACTTGCATGCCTTTGCATATCTGGGCCTGAAAGCCTGTGTCCAAGTGGTGTTTAGTTTCCCGAGTGTCTAAGTCATTTTTTGAGCATGGGATGTGGGCTAGATGCAAGTCAGCTTAGAAAACTGAGTATAAATTATGATACTGAGGGCTTTCGTCCAGCTCCTGTCACACCCTAAATGCACCCAGTTCCACAGTTGTCTTTTTTTTTTTTTTGTCTTAAAGCTTCCTGGAGCTGCTTGCCCTGCAGTGCTGAAGGGCTGGGTGTTACCAGGAGCAAAGCGTGCCCCCGCTAGCACCCTGAGTATGGGGATCTCCCTACCGGGTGTGAAGATATTGCCCTGGAGACCTTTTCCTTTTTCATAAATCATAACATGACTGGGGTTGAAAGGGAACTCCAGAGGTCATCTTGTCATCTCTGGTCTTGTCCTTTTGACCTGGCATAGCTTGTGTTCTTCATTTGGAGGAACGGAGCATTTGGAGAGCCTTCTCCCAGGCAACTCGTGACAGGACAAGAGGGCTTAGTCTGAAACTGCACCAGGGGAAGCTCACTGTAGAAATGAGGAGGCCTTTCTTCACAGAAAGGGTCGTTAGGCATTGGAGTGGGCTGCCCAGGGAGGTGGTGGAATCACCATCCCTGGTGGCGTTTAAGAAAAAACTGGACGTGGCACTTAGTGCCATGGTCTGGTTGACGTGGTAGTGTTAGGGCAAAGGTTGGACTCGATGATCCCAGAGGTCTCTTCCAATCAAATCAGTTCTGTGATTTGCCCACCCCTAAAGATCTTGCAGCCAGCCTATGGAGATGGGTTTGACCCATCTTTGAGTTGGATCTCTTCCTACGTGAGCCCTCAGAGCATCAAAAGAGGCTCTGGGCTGGACTGTGAAATAAGGCCATGAGTCCCGCTCTGTTCTGAGGAAGGAAAGGCACAGGGCACTATCACCACCATCTCTTCCCTTCAACAGCCCTGCTGCTGTGCCTGGAGGATTGTCTGCCAAAATGGGGAGAAAGACCAAGAGACACTGGACAGAAATGAAAGCTTGGGAAATTCCTCAAATGGTTAAAATAAACTCCCGGGGGGGG
>NW_009596985.1:30920-55379 GCF_000690535.1 Cariama cristata
GAAGTGACTCTCCTTTTGAAAGGTTGCAATTACGCTGGATAGGATCCATCTCACCTCACTTATGAGATGATGCCCGGGCCTCGGCAGCCGCACTGAGCACTCAGACCTCATTTACCGTCAATGGAGAGAAATGGGCACCTCCAGCCGGCAATTGCTCTCATCTTCAGGTGGTTGCCTAAAATAGGTCAGACAAATCACTCCAATTTCTCCCTGCTTAGGCATTTAAGAGACTAACTCAAGTACATATGCTTGCCTTGTGGACCTCTGACACCAGGTGAGATGAATCCCTCCTAAAGTGACAACAAAACCCATCTTCTCAAAGCAAGGAAGGGAATGACTGGGGATGTCCCAAACCCTACACTGATGGCATAATAAGTCACTGCACACAAAAAAAGTGAATATTTTTTGTATGAACACATCAACCTTAGCTCTGACTGCTTGGAGGATTTGGGAACATTTGAAGGGGTGATTAGGATTAATCCATTTACCTGAGTAAGTCACTTTGAGAGCCTTAGCTGTAAAAATTAGTTATCAGCATCCTCCTGCGATGATGTGGTGTTCTGTGAGTTCTGAAAAGATTTTCCTCTGAAACAGCCTCTTCACACTTTCCCTGAGTGAAGTATTTTGCTACTCAGATTTGTGATTTAATAATCATAAATAATAGAGCCCTTAGTGCTATATTTTTAAATGACTGAATGGTGAGAATCTACTTTAAGAAATTGTATGAATGCCTATCACTTGTGTGCATATAAATGTATTCAATTAGCACTCAAATCTTGAGTTATCTCCTGATGGAAGGCAAAACCTTTTGAATTCAGTCCCATGCAAGAAATACTGTATCATTTAACTCACAAAAGGATGCCGTGCACTTAACAGATAATGACTGCAGAGGATTTTGCTGTATTGCCTGCTCAGCTGCTTGTGAGGACAAAGAAAATAATTCCCCTTTTAGGATCCTATGGGGTAATGAGGAAACCCTCTCTGCACTGATCTCAAATAACACCGAGTAGGGGAAACAGCCCGATAGGCAAAACGGGCTGCAATTTCATTGTCATGGTCTCCCATGTACTTTCCATGTTTTGACTGTGATGCTAAGCCAGTGGCTAACCTGTCTCTGAACCTGCCACCAGCACACAGAGATTACTCACCCTGGATACTGCAGTTCAGCAAATGCAGAATTAGCCCTGGCTAAGTAATCTTGTTAGCGTGATTCAGTGTTAAATGGATCTCGATTAAATGGGCCTTTATATTGTCCCAGCTGGAGATGATAAGCCTCCACAAGGAAATGGCAGGAGACCAACCGAAATTGCTTTACTTCAGACTGGGATGTTTAACCCCATAAAACACTTTCGGCTCCCCCTCTGCCTTTACTTCTGCTCCCTTGCATGGCACCATTTACTTTTGCCCTTGGTGGCTGCGGGGGACAGGAGGGACCCAAGGCAACGGCTGGAGCATCTCTCTGTGACACTTGTTTGCCAGGACAAGAGCAGGGTGATGGAGGTGCATGTGAAAGACCAGGATGGCTCCGATGGGCGACATGGTGATGGTGGTCTCCTCCTGTGGTTCTTTTATGAGACTAGTAATTCCTTCATTAGCATAGTGTTTTTTTCAAACTCTCACTCAAGATGTTGGTGCTGGAGTGCCTGAGTATCTAAGGGTCAGCATAACTAGTGCAACCAATAGTTTATGAAGCACTAAACAGCAACTGGGAAGAATCTTCAGTCTCATCTTAAAAGAAATAGATTGCTTAAATGTGCCACTGGGACTTCTTGGGAATGGCTCGGGGTTTATCTGTGCAAGATAGAAATCAGCACGGTGCGGTGGCGTATCAGAACCTGACACTTCATTTCTCCTCGCTATTAGATTTGGCAGCGTGTGCGCGGTCTGGGTAAGAGGGAAATGGCATTAAAATCCCCAAGGGACTTCAAATGCAGAGGCAAACTATGGGGCAGTGGTGTGACAGGGATGGAGAGCTGGGACTCTGCAGTCCTGAAGTTTCCTCCCCTGCACTGGGAACCGACTTTGCCCTCCAAGGGCTCCTGTTGGTCTGAAGCAAGGACTGGGTGAGATGCTGTGTGAAAGCAGGCAAGATTAGAAAGGAAAAAAAAAAAAATAATCAGATAAAGCACCTCATCTATGACCCCTACTAATGGTCATGGTTAGTAAAAGTCTTCTTAGGACAGATAACAAGGTAGACATTAAACTGCTTGTCTTACCCCCACATCAGCATATGCTTTCCTCCTGCCTCTCTGCCCTCGTCCTGCTCTGTATTATCTAATAAATTTTCCCAATTCATGTCTGACGTGACTTCAAAATATGGATTATCTCCACGGAGTCAGAGACCCTAACAGAACACATGGAAAATCTCTGCTCTATAGCAAGTCAGATGATCTGATATCTTTTTTCCAGACCTTTGACAGAAATATGGTAAACATGCAATTACTTGAATTTTTCCATAAATTTTGCGTTTGAGGTGGATTTACATGCTTGTGATATTTTCCAGACGTGAACCCCAGCCCTGCGAAAGCAGCCAGTTTGAGAACGGCTGCAGACGGGCAAGAAATGATATAATCTATTAGAGATTTCCTTCATTATCCCCCTAATCAAGGCTTCTATCAGTCTCCTTTGATGCACTGCTGGAAAAAAAGATCTTCAAGTAAACTGATGCTGGAGATAATTAGTTAACTTGCCATCCTCTTGCCTTACAGACAGAGATAGTATAAGAAAGAAGAAGTGTCCTTTGCAATTACTGATCTGCGGTTTTCCATCCTAGTGCTGACAGCTTGTAGGACATGAAGTGGAAAAGCATTTTACCAAACTTTCAGGCTTCGACCATCAATTCCTTCACTCGAGAATATTTTCTCCTGCTTGTATTTCTCATGCTGTTGGATAACACTCTTGATGGTGAAAAATGGATTTAATACTTGAACAGTTCTAGCTGTATGTAGTCTAGCCTGGTAATATTATCTTCTTTATGCTTTCCTTACAGCAAATACCCTCACCTCTGCTATCCTCAGATTATTGTACATAAAATCCACCTTTATTAGGACAGAAAGAAAATTGAGAGTAAGAACTGGGTTGGTGGAGTAATATTGATGATGCAGGTTGCTATAGGCATTCCCCAAAATTTTTCCTAGGGGTTTGGTAGTAGGAGGGGGGAACGATTTCTGTCCTGGGAAGCCAGCTTTTTCATGTGAACTTCTCTTTCCAAATACCTGTGCAATCTCAAGTCTTGTAAAGACATGGTTTCCCTTTCTAATGATTTAAAGGATAAGATTTAAATTTCTCTGTCATCTCAGACCAAACCTGGGATAGCAGGAGGAGGTTTGCAATCCAGTTTACCAACATCAGATGACGTCTCCTTTTACAAATGATGTCCTTTTTGCTTAGGATTTCCTGAGTTTCTGTCTCTTTGAGTCCTTGAAATAACATTTCTAATTCTAAATGAGTCTAACTCTCCTTAAATTTCCCATTTTTGGTACTGCTTGAGCAGCTAGGCAGGAGAGAGGGCAGACCAACAGAGCTTTAAACACAGTGCCGCTCGACGCTGCCCAGAGCTGACCCAAATCACCGCCAGCAAAACCCTGACAACAGTCCCTTTCCAAAGGAAATTTCCCCAGAAATAACAAGAGCGGTAAAGCAGAGGGGAAAAACTACGTAATGTAGGCAAGACTGAGTTTAGAAAGTTTTCTAGCAAAACCAGGGATTTTGCTCATTGTTGGTAGCCAGCAGCATGTACATGCAGGATGGATTGATGACAAAGCAAAACTTCTTTAATTTGACTCAGATTTGGTCACCAGAGGCTTGTATGTAAATCATTTAATACTTGTAGGAGTTATTAAAGACTAAAGAAGCCAGGAATAGTATTGCTAATGCAACAGAAAGTTGTACTTTTCTTTCTGGAAAAACGCTGCTGCTGTTGCAATGCAGCATCCTGACAGCACTAGCCTTCTCGTGTAAACTCTTACCAAAAAAAGACCAAGATGTACCATTATGCACTGCACCATATTGCTCATTCATGTTTTTTAATGCATCTTCTCCTCGTCCATGTGCTGATGGGGACTGAGAGCTCCTGGGGAGGGAGCACAGAGCTGCAGAGGGTAAATAACACTGAATGGTGTCATAGTGCTTCCCTTCCAACACTGAGGGATCTATCTTCTCTTGTTCTCCGGAGTGGATGAAAAACTTTAACTTGTGGATGTGTCCTCCCAATGCTTTATCTGCGTTTTTCTAAGTTATTACTAAATTAATGGTTTTGTGAGTTGTTTGTGGCTCTAGTTGGCTCCTGACGAGGTTAGGGGGAGGGTGAACGCTCCGAAAGGCAAGTTGGGCTGGCCGGCTTCCAGGGACCTGCAGACGCCTTGTGTGAGGTTATTTCTGGGTGGAAAAAGTGCGGTTCCTGGAAAACACGCTGCCAGGGGAGGCAACCGCACATCCCTGTTCAAAACCCCACTCTGACCAAAGCCTCACCTCTTTTGAAAACCACTCTGCCAATGTCAAGGAGTGAATCAATACGAGAGCAAATGTTTGAAGAATATTTTTGAGCGATTTGCTTAACTAGACAGATTTCTTACCATCTACCCGTGTTTTTAGAGCAGTTACGGTGGGTGTCGTTGCAGAACAATCTCAGTAGCTGTCTACGGTCAGCAGCGGAGAGTCAGCCCTCAGTAGCTGAAGATTGCGGTGGTTTGCCAGTTGGAAGGTCCTCTTCCATGGGACACCATACGTCAGCTCGCGTCACCTCGCCACCTCCCTGGTGCTGCTGGGTGGCAGCTCTCTGGAAATGAGGACCAAAAGGGACAGATGCTTTTTGGTAAAAGTGGTCACCTTTAGAAAATCAGAAAACCTCCCCCTTCTTGACTGTCTTTCTGGGAAAACAGGGAACGTTTTCATCTTAAAGGTGTCTGCTTGCAATCTTTAACAGTTTGAAATTGCCAGTTATAAAAGAAACTCTCTTGCAAACCATAAATCCTCATCTTGGCCTATAAGTACCGAAAAGCTCCTAATGAATGTCCTTTCTCACACACTCCTTGTACACAGAACTCAAAAAAAAAAATCTGCTAATTAATTTTAAGCCTCTTTGTGGCAAAGCCTAAGAACCGGATTTACCAAGAGACCAGGGGGTCCATCTGGTGCAAAAAGCTTGCTCCCATGCCAAGGTATTTGTTTCACGGAGGGTTTTAGGCCCAGATATTTCCCATTGGCAGCAGTGTTGGTGGTACTAACCGCTGGCATATGTCTCAATGCGTTGAGGGGATGGTGAAAAGGGTCCTCAGCCAGAAGCCGGAGTGGCTTTTCCAGGACTGCTCCCAATGTGTGGGGCATGTGCACAACGGCTTCTTCCCACAGGATCACTCTCAAATAATGGGAACGAATCTGATGGTAGTGCTAGGTTTTAGAAGTGGGGTAAATAAAGCATAGCGCGAGCCCAGCGAAGCTTTTGCAAGTTTTCTTGTCCAAGGTCCATAGAAACTCCTCTTTTAAAGTCAATTAGATGCAGCATCATTTTAATTACCACAAACTCTGCTAAGTGTGTCTGCGTTGCACAGATGTTCCCGTGAAGTCTCTGTAGCTGAGAGGACATACAAGCGGGCTCCCGACGTCTCTGCCCTTCCCCAGCCAAACCAGGTTTGGCTAGGAAATGCAGAAGCTTGATAAAGAAACTCATAGTTCTTACACTGCAACAAATTCGGATATAGGAACTTTATGGTGACCGAGGAGACAGATGCAGGTCACTCTGCTCCTAAAGCAAAAGCACTTATTTTTCAAACTAAAGGAAATTAAGTTGAGCAAAACAGCACCCACAACACACAAGGCAAGGCTCGTCCGTGGCAGAGTGCAGTGGCACGCACATGTGCTTTTTGCGTCTCCCCTTTTTCAAAAGCTGTTCTGTGTCTTTCGTCATCTTGATCACCCTTCCTCATACAGTTTCTAATTCTGATACATCTTTTTTGAGGAGCATGTTATAGCCATGTTGATGAAAATTTGCTTGAATTCCCCAAAAGATTTGGATTGACTTTGAGTTGGAGAGAGGCAGGGAAAGCAATAGCACCAACAAGGACACCTCCTCATTTTAACTTAATCTGTTCCTCTGTCCTAATTAGCAATACACTTGCCCATGGAGAGAGAAGAGTTTGATGAATGGAAAAATAAAATAAACTGAGTGGAGAGAATTATGCAGGTTTTTAAGTGTATATCGTATGCAATGGAGTGTAATGAAAGTAAACATGAAATGCATCTTTTCTCCCAAGTAGGAGCCTCCCATCCTTTCTAACCGAACTGCTGTTTGACAAGATTTGTTCTTTGTTTTTTTCTGTCTTTCAGCAAAGGATAAACCATCAGTTAAGCCTTTACCAGAAAACAGCCTTTGAAGGAGTCAAGAGCAGGTAGGGATTTTGCTTCGGACAATATCCATGAGAAATATTTGCTTGTGTGTTTGATGATGAGCTGTGCAACCGTGCGGGACCTGGTTGGGAGGAGAGGGGTTGGCCTGGCATGGTCATTGCCCAGCCCAAAACCAAGCTCAAGGCAAACCTCTCGCCCAACCCCAATGCTGGCACGAGGGCTCATGCACGGGGCTGGCTGAGGGCTAGCAGAGCAGCCTGCATGCATGTCTCCGAGGGGCTTGGGTCATATCCGAATGACCACCTGGGACCAGCTCAGCATCGTGCTGCCCACCCCATGTACGAGGTGGTGGTGAGACCAGGGCAGTGCGTGACCTCCAGTGCCGGCCGTGAGACTGATAGGAGAGAGATGGAGATGTAGAGTTGAAGTGAGCTACTGAGATTTTATTTTCTCTCCCTTTTTGCATGCTTTTAATGAACATACTGGGCAGGGAAATAAACTCCATTCCACATTTGTCTGTATAAAAAATAACGCAGCTGTGAATGATGTAGTACTATCTGCTTCCATGTGGTCACCTTGAAGGGTTAAGCTTGAACACCTGGATTAGAAGAAATTGGATGTTGTGCCATGTGTCCTTCAAATGGTTACTTCAAATGTTTGCAATCTTGACAAAGCTTTCTTGCAAAGACGATGTGAAATAATTTTCATTACATGCCCAAAACAATGCTGCTGTAGAAGCATTGAAATTGTTAAAAATCTTGACATGCTGCTAAAATTCAACTGATTATGCTCTATTTTGTTTGAATTTTTAATTCCTCTCCTGCTATCTTTCCTGGGTTAGTGGTCAAGTCTGACTTTACCTCGAAGCTCAGCCCAGTGAGACACAGCTTGTGGCTGATTGCGTCTAATGGGGGAGAAAGGGGCTTTTACTGGAATCTTGCTTTTAATCTTTGAGCATAAAGTAGGACAAATTAAGGCTGTGCAAGCCATGGAGCTGGTCATGGCTTGACCATGACGTGATGCTGAGTGAGCACCACACCAAATAGTGCTGAGTGGCGAGAAAGGGCCTGGTGGCTCTGCTGTCAAACCATACCCGTGGGAACTGAGGATGACTCTTCAGAAAAGCTATGGCAGTTCACAGTCGACTTGGAAATCAGCTAAAAAGACCAGAGACGTTGGTTGCCTGGATTTCAGAGCTAGTTAAAACTTCACTGAATGGGCTTTTCTTTCAGAAACCAAGTTATGAGAACGAAAATCAGTCATGTATACTGGGCTTGCTTAATGTCGATGCTAACTTTTTCTACCCATATTCCAAGTCATCCAAAAATGATGCAAACATGCTTTGGGCAATGCTGAGCTAATCAGCTGGTTGAAACACAGAGTATTTTAGCTTCAGTTAGGTGCCAGGTTATCGCATCGGTGTTTCTTCAGGATGTGGGGAAAGCAAGCACACGTCTGCCTGCGAAGTGCTGTGCCAGCAGTCCTGGGGTGACGGGCGGGGAATTGGTGGCTCTGCAGAGCAAACAAGGCTGCAGGTCCATCTTGGGGAGGGCAACGACTTGCCCCTTCCCCTCAGCATCATGAGCCATATTCCTCTGGGTTTTGAGTCAGAAATCTTGCTGTGCTGGATTGGATTGCTGTGTTGGATTTTCACACCCGTGCATTACTGAAGACCCGACCCTGTGTTTTGTTAGCTGGAGGCTTGCTCAGTAGCGTGCTGTCAGCAGGGGCTGAAGCGGTGCCCTTGTCCGCGAGACGTACCTACGGGTGCCAGCCCCTGGGTGAAGAGTGGATCGGTTACTGATGTGTTTGTATTTACATGTGTGTGCCATTGCTTGGCAGAGTTAGCGGTAGGTGCAGTTGTAGTCACTTGATACAACTGAAGGGAAACGCAGGTTCCTTTTTCTTGATACAGCTCCAGGAGCTTTGTGCTTCTGGGCTTACAGGAGCCGACACTGGGGCTGCCAGAGCTGAAGCCCAGGGCAGACCTTTCTGAAGGGCTGGGTGGCACAAGGGGCACTTGCACAGACAGTGTCATTTTGGGGCATGTTTTAGGGCGTGCATTTATGTATAGTTATCAGGGCAGACCTGGCAACAGGTCATTTGAGGGCAGCCGTATGCGGGGATAGCCAGATTGCCTTGGCTGTCTTTAAAGGGTTTATCCCAACAGGCAGCTGTCCTGTTTGAAATCCAGCCAGCAGCCAGGTAGGACCCAGTCTTCCCCTGCCATACCCAGGCACTCACAAGCCCCAACCCACAGCCTGCTGAAATATTTGCATCGGCTATCGGGGATGTCATTGGGGTTCGGGCAGGATGGTGCTCAGCTCTGGTCCATGTCCCCAGGCAAGAGCAGGGGGTGAATCTCCAGATTTCCTTCCAGGAGGGCAGTGCTGAGCTCTCAAGAGCTCTTCCTCCTGTAACAGATTAGAATATGCTGAACTATGAAGACTTGTCTTAATTAATGCTTTAAATAAGGTTACAGCGAGAGCTGGGGAAATAATCAATAGTGAATCATCTACTCGGCAAATTCAGCTCTTTTCTGCGGGTGAGTTATCTGTAAACAGCTTGCAGTTTTCTCCATTCATTCATTATTTAGAATTATTTCCCAAATAATTCCTTCCAATTGCTTTTGGTCTGCAGCTTGTTTGCAAGCAGTGTGTTGAGAGCGTCTGATACTCGCTAGTCAAGCCGTGATCATTAGTTTTTGGTGGGACGAGCAGGTTATGTGGCCTCGTGCTGGGTCCTAGAGCGGAGCAGCCCAGCTCTTACCGTCCCCTTTAATGAATTCAGAATAGCTTTGGGCAAACGTTCCTTGCTTCTCCTGCAGCATCCCCGCTCGCCACTGACAGCCTCGTTAGTTCAGTCCTTCGCTAGGAGACCTGTCAGGGTGTAAAGGCTGCAGGATGGATTCAGAGTCCATCTGCTGGGGGTTTCCTGAACCAGTCTCCATTTGCTTTATTGGCAATATCAATAGCGGGAGCTTCAAAAATAAGCAAGTCTTAGCGGCTGCTGGTGTTTTCACTGTAACGAGCCTGCTTGGACCACCAGCAAGGGAGCGGTGAAAATGCCAGAGGCCATCTGGCATTTCCCATTCAGCCCAGCCTGGCCCTTACAGCCCCAGTTAAACCTTGCCGGTGTCTGGGTCTGCAGTAGACTGGTCTCTGTGGCTGAGGACCAACCCTCATTTACACGTGCCGCTATGTCCAAAGTGGCTGTGACTCCAGCAGAAAACCACCAGCAATTCCAGGACCCTTGCCGTGTCCCTGGCTTGCAAGATGCCTTCCCCTGTTATAATCACCGCACCATCGCAGGTCCAACAAGGCTGTGGCAGTTTTGATGATTAAAAGGATTTCTACTTGATAAGAATGGGAGTGAAACTCATTTCAGGTAGCAGCCAAACAGCTGCTGGATGGTACACAGTTTCATTTACTGCTGACACGAACTGGATTGTTTTAAGCAGAGGACGTAAATAGGCTCTGACATAAATCAAAGAAAACACCAGCTGCGGGTCAGCCGCACTCTGGGGATTCGCTTCTGTGTATCAGCTAAGAAACCAGACAGGAGAACTCTGCTGCTGTCCCAGATCGCTCAGGCAGGGTTTTTCTGGGCTGCAGTAGGATGGATTGCCCCATGCTGGGGGATTTTGACAGGTCCCTTCTCCTTCCAGCACGGTTATAGCTCCCTGTAAGGCAGATCTTAAAATGCGGCTGCGAAAGACAAGCGCTGGCAATGAGACCGAGGTGTCTCCTGGCAGCATCGTGCCGGGAAGCAGCTGGTGCTGACACGGGAGCCCAGCCCTCTTCTCTGGGCAGGAATGAGAGCCTTCGTTGTCCGATAACTGAATTGAGGGGAAATTGTCATCTGTTGCCCCATGGGACATATCTGTCACCGTCCCCAGGGTCACCTCCAGGAAGGGTCCTTCACCCCTCCGTGGTGAAGCCACCACTCACCCCCTCCCACTGCCAGGACCAGCGGCTCGGTGGGGCCGGGCATCACCTCTGCTGCAGACGGCGGTGCGGAGAGTCTGGGGAGGTAACAGAGGGGTTTTCACTGTATAGAGTGACATAGTCCAGAGATAGATAATCACTCCAGTTATCTTTTCTGTGGAAGAAAGACAGAAGGAGGAGGAAAGAGTGCTGCCTGAAAATTAACAAATCCTGACCTCAGTGGAAAGATGAGCCCGGCACAAAAAGCCACTGAGCACCTGAACAGTGCTGCCTGCAATCTGGGAAGCATCCCTACAGCCAGCAACGGTGTCCCGGGGCTGCAAACCCAGTCTGCTGGGTGCAGCAAATGCTCCCAACTTGCTGCCTTGGTCCCTCCACGACTGAGACTCAGGAAAAATAGAAACAGCCCCCTTGGTCTGCCTCTTCCCTGCTCCACGTCCCCGCAGCAGCTGTGCTTCACCACCCTGGTGCTGTATGAGCAGGGGGAGAGGGCTGGGGTTGGTGGTTCTTCTTCTTTTTTTTTTTTCCCTCTCCTTAAGTCAAAATCAATGATGATGACAGAGTTATACGGTGAGTGATGGGAAAGGAGAAGAAAGCACCCGGTGTCAAATTTGATGCAGGAGGCAGTTAGAGGAACCTATTACTAGTTCTGTTGCCTTAGGGTATGTTGGTGGGTACATAGGAGAGTGTAATGTCAGCGAAACGGGAGAGCAGTCTCTTTCCCCTTGAACCCTTATCATTAATGTGGAAGGCATACATTGTCAGCTATTAGTCTGGAGGGGAGGGAGAATAGCACGCGAGATGTCTTAGTTTGGAAATGGAGACTGACTCATCGTTGTCTGGTGTGTGAAGGATGGAGGGTTATTGTAACTGTTGTTGTTGTTGCTGTGATTATTATGAGTATTATAGCATTTGGGAGAAGATGGGGCTCTGAGGACTCTGCTGTCTGTCACTGCAGCTTTTGATGAGTAAAGACTGAAAAGCACGGTGTGCTGAATGTTCTAGGTGATTTGAGCCTGATTTCCAAGCGTGATGGTGGAGTCAAAGACAGGGATGCTCTGTGTGACCAGAGAGGGAGCAGGTCCGTGTCCCCACCCAGCAGTCACACTGGGTGCTGCCGAGGGGACACAGGTGGTTGTGGGAGAGACTTTGCAAGATAAATGAAATAAAAATGTAAGAAGTTGGTCTTAATTGTCCCTACTGCTGCTGTAATCATTGGTAGAGAATGAGGAGTTGTGCCTTGTGACACAGGGAAGACTGCAGCCGCAGATTTGGGGTCTGAAGTTTGCATGAGTCCCTCCCTGGAAATAAGCCTGAGGACAGCATCAGTCCATCTGCTTTGCACCTCAGCAGCAGTTTATGTCCAAAGACACCAAATATTTTGTGCAACCTCTGACGAACCCCTTCTCAAGAAGGCAAATGATGGTGGTTCCTGCAGATACAGGGAGCGAGTGTCTCTCCCGCACCTCGGCTCCCTGTCTCTGACTTACCCACTTGATACAGTTTCCCTCATTTAGGAAATGTAAATAATTCCTTGGGCTCCGTTAATCCCAAGATTACACGGGTAATTCCTGTTTGCATTAATGGGAAGATCTCTCTCAAATTCTCTGCACGTGAATGAGCATCACACGGGCGGGCGCGCACACCGAGCCCAAGCGAGTCACTGGCACAGACACCTCCCCTCCTCCAGCGCCGGCTGCGTTCAGCAGAAGATCTGAAAGGAAACACAAAATTAGATCTTTTGCCTCAGGACATTCATTTTTTTGGAGACACATTGCAAATGATGTCTATTATTAACTCCGGCCGTTAGTCCCTTCCTTCTCTATCTGGCTCTGCCATTGCGGCTTTCAGAGTTGTCTCACAGGTGCTGCTGCAGCAGCATGGGGAGATGGAGAGCGTGGTCATGCTCCACGAGGTGTGAGAAAAACAGGTTACGAGCAAGTAAAACAAATCCATTCTCTCTGTGCCTTTTTCTGTTGGCATACGGCGTGTACAGACTCCCCAAAATCCCAGACTTGGATTCCTGGGATGCCCATGCAGGGATGCTGCATTACCCCAAACCTTTTGTTCCCAGATCCTGTGTGGATGGGAGAAGACGAGGATGTCTGTGGCTCCCGTGACCCCATCGGCAGCTCCTCTCGGGCCCAGATCCGAAAGCCAAGGGGAAATGCCAAAACCTGCCTGCAACGCCGGGGTCGCCTAGCAGCGATGAAGGCAAAGCAGAGGGCTCTGCTCACTGCATCGTACCTCCTCGCTGTTGCTTGTGACTGAATCTCCCACTGCTGCTCACAGGGGAAAATAATTAATTAAGCCAATTAATGAAGATAAATTGGAGTAGCAGCTTTGGAAAAATACCATCGGTCAACAGCAAGCCGTTCCCCGGGGCAGGCTGCGGAGGCAGTGGTCTCCCGGTGGGGCCGCGGCAGGACTGAGGGTTCCCCTCCCGCCGGCGGTGGCTGCACGGCATCGCTCGCCTTTCCTTGCCGAGATGCCACGGGCTGGGAGAGTCACCGCAGTGGGGACAGCCTGCAGTTGTGGCATCCCTAGGTGAGGATGCTGTTGTGTTAGGAGCCAGGCATGTTAAAGGTAATGACAAATTAAAAGCGGGGGGAAGAAAAAAATCCCTAAAGTACCCCAAAAAACTGTCACACATCCATCGGTGCTCACAGTACAGTCCCTTTAGCTCGGCACCGAGTCAGACCAGCACACGAGCACAGCGGGGATGCTGCTGAGACTGCGTCAGACCTCCAGCCTGGGGGGCTGTCACTCAACTCCTTCGTTAGGAGGGAAAAAAGTGCTGGAGAGCCTTTGCTTCCCACAGTGATTTTATTTCAAAGCTCTTGCAAATCAGGGTGAAGAGGGTACGAGGTTCACTTCTGCATGTGGGTTGCTGAATGAAAAAAAAAAAAAAGTTTTTAATTTTGGGAATGATTTGGCAGTTGTAAAGAGTGGGAATCCAGTTGGGCTTGGGGGGATTTGGGGATGTCCTTGGGGCTGGGGTGAGAGGAAGGTGGAAGAGTGAGAAAAAGCTTCATGCTGCTGTGAAATCTGTGTGCCATCAGTAGGTGCTGGGAAAAAAAAAAAAAAGCAAGCAGTTAGCTGAGCAGCAAGATTGGTTTTCTTGTATTATTCCAAAAACATAGGGCTGATATTTATTTCATTAGAGTAAACCTTTCTGTAGCTGGTAAATGAATGCCAAGAAGCAAGAGGAATCCCAGGATCAGGGACTTTACTTCATTTGGGATTGTATGCAGCTAATATTCTAGTTAAATAAATACATTTTACTAATTGGATTACTCAGACAGTGTAATATACTGCTGGATTTCCAACACGATGCTAATAAATTGTGTGAAGAACTTAATCATGTTAGCTTCCAAAAAGCTTGTAAGAGATGAAATTAAAAAATAAGTAGAAGTTGACATCTATTGCATTTCACAGTGTCTTCATTTTCCTCATCCTTCTTAGCGTTCTGCTTACCGTGGCTGATGTGGATTTTTTATTTTTTTTTTTTAATCTGCCTGTGATTAGGGAGGACACAGCCTTAGAACAGGTTCTGTGGGATGGTGGCACCCAGCTTGTGTTTGTCTCTTCTTATGCTGATTCATATCAAGGTAGAGGGAGTGAGACCTTAACATCGTCTTCCGGAGCCAAAGGTGCTGTGGTTTATTTTCTCGGATGCACGCAGAGGGAAATGAGGCTGGCAAGAAGGTGTAGCATCCGATGCTCCCGAAAGTCGGAAAGGCTGATGCTGAGGATGCACAGCTAGCCCACGATGGGGTCTGGCACTGGGAGAGAGGGATGTAGCCCAGGCTGAGTACTTCGCCCCATGCATCCCACCTGGTGCATCCCACAGGTCAGCGCAGTCGATCCGAGCACCCGCTTGGCACAGGGGAGGTGTTTAATGGCAGTGCGGGATGGGCTGTGCTGGGCATCCAAGTTGTTCTGCATCAGCAAAACGATGGAGCACACAGCGCTGCCTCCGTAACTCATCGTTAGTGAAACACCTCTTCCTTCACTCCACTACTCAATTCACCTGCATGTTTCCACCAGAAAGAGAAAATGGAAGAAATACTTTTCTTTCCTTTTTTTTTTTTTTTCTTCTTTGATAGAAATATACAGTGAGAGAGTGAATGGCTCTCCCTCTCCAGGAATTGGTGAGAAATGGTCTGCTAAAAACAGATAACTTGTAGCCCCGTCAATAGAATAACACCATAGGTTATAGAGAGAGCTCAAGATGTATTATTTAAGCTGCAGCCAGCCGTCAATAGGGTCTGCTCTTTACTGAGAAATAAAATGGGAGTTTTGAGGCTTGAGCCAAGGGACCAGGGAACCTGCTAATTGATGAAGTCTACTCGGAGTATCTGGCAAGAAGGACAGCCTGCTTGCCTGTTACACAGGTAGTGTACGGTTACACATGGTGTAGGTTACACATGCAGTGCTCCAACACCCACGGCATTCTCTTGGAGTAAGGATGCTTGCTCCTAACTCAAATTATACCCCAGCTCCTTCCCCGATGAGTTCCCTCTGCCACGTATGGACCTCTCACAGCTTCCCTATTCGGTACAAGGTTTGTTGTGATACCAGTTCACCCGACTTCGATACCAGCACCTCTGTATGATGGAAATAATGAGTGTGCCTTTGCAAATAGCTCACCAAAATGATAGTCCAGACCTGGGAGGTAAAGGGTTAAAGTACCGCTTCCCTTGCTTGCAAGCCAGCTGTTTGGACTCCCCTAAATTTTTCGAATGTGTTTGATCCATCAAATGGTGATAATTGTTGTATCAAAGGGGCATGAGGGTGAATAATTTGCCTTTCTGAAGTGCTGCGAGATCTTCAGATGAAACGCTCGGCGGCTGTGATTGGCACTAAAAAGACGGAATTACCAATTCTTGTTACAGAGTTGGTTCCCCACGAAGGTTTAGACGTGTGGCTTGGTGCGTGCGTTTTGGTACCCAGAAATCCTGCCCCTTGTCCCTCCAGCGAACCCCCTGGTTTTTCGTGTGACGCACGAGGTGTAAGCCAAGGCGGGCTCTGAACGGGCGATCTCCACGGAGAGAGCGATTCTCACGCCAAGGCAGGAGCCAGCGCACAAGTCGGCTCCTGTTCCCAGCTGCATTTTGGAGAGTCCAACCCAAAACACCCAGATCAAGCAAAGCGTCTGGGAGCAGCAGGGACTCAGAAATCCGAAAAGCAAAGTCCAGCCTGGCATCGGCAGTCAGTGCTTGGGGACTCCGAGCCCTTCACTGAGCAGTACTCTATAGAGAGCAACAAAACCCCTGCACTGCTGTGCCTCCCCTCTCCCCCTCCCATTTATATCTGCTCCTGATCAAAGTTTCCTCATTTTTTTAATTCCCCATTTAAAAGAAGTATTGTCTGCATGAGGCCTCACCCTGCATTTATTTATATTTTTGCGCACAGCAGGATTTAAAAACAACAAACCAGCCCCTGAAATGGCAGTAGCTTCCTCATAACCTGAACCTCATTGAAATACTAATAACTAGGTTTTGATGCAGCTTTGTGGGTATTAATGCAAATGTTTTTCTGACTCTCCAGGTTTAATAGCAACAGCTTATACAACTCTAATTAGCATAACAAAATTCAGTGATGAGGAGTAAAATGGTTGTCTTGTTTGATGTTTCCTGGTAATTAGCAAGAATAATGATTTATGCAGCGCTCCTGGTTCTCAGCTCACAGAAGATGGCAGAGAGCACTCTCAGCAGTTAACTCCGGTCTTGCGGTGAGGACGTAGCTGATGGAAAATACACGTCCCTCTGTGTGCCCTGAGACCCAGACGCGCTCACGCAGGGCGTGCGTTACCGTACAGCCGAGCACGGATGCAATCCAAGGGCTCGGGGAGGTTTCCCTGCACGTGTTCGTGCGTGTTGGTCCATGCCGAGGTGTATGGCTAGGTGTTGTGTGGGCACGCCGTGCTCTCCCCAAGGCCTAAGTGGCTGCCCTGCCTTTTGGATAGGGATGGGCAGCAATCGCGTGGAGCCACGGCAGGGCTTTTGGTTTAGAGATCTGTGTGTGTTTGAGATGCTAAGTTTTCCTTTCTGCATGCAACTGGGATGGTTTCCTTCTCTTATTACAACTACTGGGGACAGGGACTCCCTGAAGCAGGTTTGTGGAGGAGGCAAGAGGTTTCTACCCCGTGGTGCCTTTTCAGTGCCAGCATTTGCTTGCCGAGAAGGCAAAGCTGCTGCTGCTGCACAGCCCACATTTGCTCATCCTGGCAGCAGTGCGCAGCGTTCATCCCAAAAGAAACCTCTTCTCCATGCCTTTGGCTCGATGTTTGGCCCAAGGCTTTGTCAAACACAGCAACGTGACTTGTGCGCTCTGTTTTGGGCCAGGAGGAGTTAAAGGTCAAAAGAAAAGAGGCTGTTGCTGGCGTGGCAGACACTGGCATTTCCCAGGTTGCAGCCCTGTCTGCTTAGCCTGGATTTGCAGACACAGTGCTCTATATTGCCTTTAACATTTCTCCCCAGCTATGAACATTTCTCCTTGGGTCCACAGGGAACAGCAGACTCTGCCCAGCCAGAAAGCCCCCTTCATCCTCCCCTTTGCATAAGAGGGGAAGGTTTCAAAGCTGCTGCTGCCTTCCCCGCCCCGGTGGTACCCGCCGTGCTCCATCACCCGCTGCAGGAGAGCTGGTGGGGACGGTCTGAGCCGTGAACCTCCGGGGAATGCTCTCGGCGGTCCCTCTCCTTGCCCGTGCCATTAAACGTGTGATGAGTTATGGTCTTCCCGTCGGGGCGGGCATGTGAAGCCCTTGCATTACCCACAGACTGCTATCTTTGTCTCCTGCTACCTCCTGCCCGATCCCCCAACGCCATCCTTTCCTTACAAAAGCTTTCATTGTATTAACAGCTGTAAAGTAAACTATCCAGGGCGGTAAATTTTGAAGTAGTAAAAAGAAACCCTCCTTTTATGTGGTATGTAGTTGCCTTTATGGAGGGCAGTGCTGAAGGCACTTATTGAGACAAATGTTCCGGTTGAGTTTTTAAAAGGACTAAATAACGTTGGCCATTTGTGGGTTTGTAAGATGACAAAATTAGGAGAGAAGTTAAACTCCCTGCTACTGAGCATCAGACGCATCTCTGTGGCAATCTGGAAGCAATCTCTGAGTGAGCACACAGCTCCCCAGGCAGGGACTTGGCCAGCACAGCCCAGAGGAGAGATGCCGCATTTCTTAAGTACCACAGCTTGGATGCAGCAGCAGCAGCAATGTCGGTAGCCTGATCTAATGCAGCAAATCCTTTGTTTCCTTGCTAAGAAAGCTAATTTTGCAAAGCAAAAGACTGAATGACATATATATATAATCTGTGAGCGCCTCTAGTTTGCGGTGCTCCTGGGAGAGAGAAATTGTCATCTGAGGAATAGGACAGATGCAACCAGGGCTGCTCAATTTTATTTCCTCCTTTCCTCCACCCTCCCGGTGTTTCTGAAATGGCTCCTACCATGAGACATCCCGAGACAAGATGCATTCATTCATATTAATAACATTTGAGTATCTGCATGGGTAAGGTGGCTCAGAGAGAGGCATTCATGATGAGAAGAATAATTTGGTCCAGCCAGTCTTTGCAAACCACTCTGGGGAAAAGCTTTCCCACCCTGAGTGCAGTGAGAAGCTTTCGCTGTGCTGTTCACATAAGAAAGCACAAGCCGATCTGTCAAGCTGCGAATGCCAGCGTAGAAATGTCTTCTCCATCTCCTCTGCGCAGGTCCCTGCCCTGCACAGCCTCACCGCTTCCCCAGGCTGCTCACACCAGAGACAGCACGAGGGTCTGACCCCCCACCGGCTGCTGGGGATGTGTGGGACTCTTAGGGACATCTGGGGTCACACTCTTCCAAGCGATGCAAAAACCCCTGGGTGGCAATCGTTCCCATTGAGGTGGTTACCCCCTGAACCCGGGGCCCTGCTGCCCAGTTCTGGGGTGCTCCAGCCCCCATCGCGCAGCCAGCTAGGGGCAAGGCTCCCGGCTCCTGGTCGTAAGGCACTGAGCTCCCATCTCCCCCCATAGCGTTTTCCAGTGTCTCCCACAGAGGAAATTCCTCCGGAGTGAGCTCATGCCCTCCTCTCCACAGGAGGTCAGATCTGCTGGGGAGCTGGGAGCTAGCGATGGGGGAGAGATCCTGCCTGCAGCCTCTGAATAACTCCCACCCACCCAACTCCTGCAAGGTGTAATAGCATCCCTGCACTTTTTATAGTGATACTTATTTGTTAGCGAAGATTCAGCACGCAGAGGTGGTGAACTCCATCGCTGCTTATCCTGTCTTAGTGGTTGCTTTGGTGGTTCTTTGGGTGTGTGCCCTGCCAAAGGATAACAGCATCCTTTGGTGAGCACAGCCCTTGTCCTTGTACCCAACCCCTGCTCAAGGTAAGGCATCGCAGAGATGCTTAAAGTAGAGTCTAAACTGATGCAATGAGCCTCACACTAGATCTCACTGCACAAATGTTTGTTTCATGCAGGGGTTTTGTTTGCTGTAGAAGTAATTAGATTTTGATACAATGCCTTTAAGATCTTGTGGTTGGCTTGTTAGTGCAGAGCGTAACCCTGAGATGCAGCTAGACCGGAGGTTAATCAGGAGACATCAGTACCAGCAGGGAAAGGACCCTGAGAGGCAAATGGACACATCTTTGGTGTGGCTAAACAGTGAATACTCATGCAAACACCGGTAAATATGTGACTGCATCTTGAAAAAATTTTCCTTGCCATGTGTGTCAGCCAGCAGACAATGGCACACATACAGTTTAGTGCCACTTTCTGTGGGGTTTCCAGAGGGTCGCACAATCTGCTGCAAAATATATTGTGAACCTTATTGCTTCTCCAAATTTCAGCTGAGATACCCAAGCTTTCAGAGCTGCAAGGCAGGGTGGCAATCTGGCTCATCGCATCGGCGTTTGTGGGTTTCAGCAAGTCTAGAGGACTATGCAAGGTGGGGATGCAACTATAACAAGTCATGGCAAACCATGTGGGCTTCAGAAGGTGGGGGGGGTCTGAGCTGGTGGCAAAGGTCAGGCTGGATTTTGATTTGAAATGACTGACCTGGTGCCCGGAGGGCTCTCTTCCACGAGCTGAGCTGATCCTTTGACAAGGATCTGCGTGTTTTAAATGCAGCTCTCAAAAAAAGTAAACACCTAGTCTGTGGACTCATCTAAGCTTTTCTGTAGGCCATCTCCAAGGTGGTCACCCTTGAATGGGATGAGATTTCTCTGCAGATTGGCGGCTGGTCAACCAGCTACCGACCTCCTACTGCGAAACACTGCCAGGTAGCCGAGACGAGCCCCACTGGTGTGTATAGACCCACTGGTGGGAGCTACCTGTGGCCTGAGGGTGCCAAAGGGGCTCCTCAAGGAGACTTTAAAGAGGGAGTTTGCAGGTAGCTGGGTTTCCAGCACGACTGCAGCAAGGAGCCCAACATCAGCTCCAGTGTGAGGTGGCAACTGGAGAGACAAGGCGGAGGGAGGAGAGCCCGGAGCGGGTGCTGCTGTCAAACATTTCCATCCCATTCTGCTTCGAAAGGCACGCAGGCTTCCCAGAGCCTGCGTGTGCGGGGACGTGAATGATATAAATGTAAAATTGGCCTTCTCGGGTTCTGAAGAGCACAGTTTGCAGCTGGAGATGGATCACCAATCTTCCAGGGAATTGTGCTCTACAAGGTTAAGCATGTTTGCAGAAGAAATATGGATAATGCTCTTATCATGTATGACCTTTACTATATGTGTAACATTGTCAGTGACAAAAATGCCATTTTTTAAATGGTTTTCACACTATGGTATCCAGCCATTAATCATGATGTATGTGAGTGACTCTATATTGTTTCTCTGAAATTGCAGCATTAGATTACTTTCCAACCCGGCTGCTCACATGAATTGTACCCCCTGTTACCATGAGCAAGGTTCCTATTTTCCATGCCTAATATCATTCTGGCCCTACATTTACCCAGAGGACTGGAAAGAAACTTCCAAGGCACAAAGAGTGCAGCTCTCCTCTCCTTCCTAGGCAGACAATTTGTGCATATGTGCGTATAAATGGTGCACTTACTTTAAGACGTCTCTCTAATCCAGGAGTTGATAAATGACTCTTTCAGATGCCTCTGCTGATGTTGCATTTTTAATGCAGACAAACTGTAGCTTTGGCTCTAGTCTGTGTATCCCTGCTCCTGCCATCTCCACTTTTCATGGGTTAATGTTTCATCTTGCCTGGTATAATTTGAGAGTTTTTACTTCCAAAGTGTATTTTGATTTACAGAAGGTAAAAAGCAATTGGCAGTTTGGTGTTTACTCTTTTGCGGGCTTTTTTTTTTTTTCTTTTTTTTTAATGCAGTGAGCTTCCAGGTGCGAGTGCTGTTTCCCACTATACATAACTAATTTTTATCCTCCCTGTCTGAAGAAAGGTGCCACCCAAAAGGGATGCCAAACAAAACCCCTTACATCCTGCTTGAGCTACGGTTTTGGGGTCATGGTGTGAGAGAGGTCTAACTGCTCACTGCAGTGCACGGTGGCACGTAACACCTGCCAGTACAGGACTTGTGCAGAGAGCAAAGGGAAAACAGAGCTCACCACTGGCAGCTAAACGTGTAGTCACTATTTGTAGCCCTAACACATAAGCCCTATTTCTACCATTCCCGTGTTTATTGTTGGCATTACAGCTCCCACTGGAGAGCTGGGCTGGTTTTAGCAAAGTCATAGCTGTGGGCATCCCATGCCCAGCCCCAGCATACATGTGTAGCACAGCTGGTGTGCGTGCCCGGTGCCCGCTCCGCACGCACACGCGTGTGCAGGGCACTGCCAGCAGCATCAGAGCTGGGGATAGTAGCTCTGCTGACAGCTGGAAGACAGCATTAGGGGCCACGTAAATGCGGCTTTGGAGGTATCTCTTGTTTCTCAGTTAGAAAAGAGTTAGCGTTAGCCATGGTGTCACCGTGGGCTTGTTTGGAGGTGGTCTCCCTTTGCTGCTGGAACAGGAGTGAATTGAGTGAGTCAGAGAAGCAAAGATTTTCTGATGGAAATAATGTGGACGTGCTCCATCCATGCAGAGCTGTGGGTATGCACGGGGGAAGAGAGATTTCCAGTGTTTCATGTCTCCAAGTGTAACTCATTAAGGTCTGATCTTGCTCATTCTCATCAACATCAAACAGGAGCAAGACCACTGAAATTACTGAGCTCCGTGGCTGAAGTGGGGGAGCAGAGAATTATTCTCTTGGGATGAAAATTATTTCAGAGTAACAAAAAAGATCTATGTTTTTGTACCCCATTGATGATTTTGAGGATGACCTCAGCAGGCCTTGGACATACAGAGTGACCTTGGGTGAACCACAGGTAGCTTTGTCTCTGAGCCAGCGTATCTCTCCCTCCCTCCTACTTTCATGCAGAGCTCTTTGCTTCAGAAACTTTCCATCTCTTGCTACATGCATGTGTTCTGCCCAGTACAGTAACGACTGGATTCCTTTACACCACTTCCACAGGGCTCCGAAATCTCTTCGTTCTGCTTTCTTACACAACCCTTCGATATTGCAAAGAGGCAGCAGGTACCCAGGTGCTGGATCTTCCCCAGCGAGCAGCCTGTCCCCACCAGCTTGATCCTCCTCCTGTCCCCACAGACCCCCACAGGCTTTGCTGCTGTCCCCAGAAATCCCTATTGCTTATCGATAACTTTCTGGCACCGAACTGAGTTGCTTGTGGCTGTAGTAGTCCTTGCTCAACCAGATTTATGGGCTGTGAGCTCTCAGCTGTGTCTCAGGATGTGCGCGGCATGGTCTTGGGCCACGACCGAGTGCGACATCCCCAGGGGTGAAATTGGGAAAGGTGACAGCCGGAGTCGGTCTGCAACACCCTGCGACTGCCCCGCAGCTCTGCCCGCCCTGCGCCCGAGCCCTTCTCACCAGCCTTCCCCGGCAACTGCACGGGAGCATCTCGAGATGAATAAATTTGGGGGGGGGGGAAGCAAATGCAAAACAAATTGCACATGCACACGAGATCAGGCGTATCTCTTGTCTCTTTGTTTCACTGCATGCTTTTGGTTCAAACTCTTGCTTTTCTAATGAGGTTCTCCATGCCACGTGCACTGAACTTTGAGACCAATGATGCTGTGAGAGCTTCGTATTTGTTGGTACCGCCTAAAGAAGTAATGCGCCTTTCTGTCTGCCTGTCTCAAACCCGTCTTAGACTAACCCCAGACCTTCTTTTCTCAATTTACTCTGACTTGTTGTTTCTCTTCCCTCATTGTTTTACCTTAAGAATAAGCCCTGGAGAACGATTTGGGGTCTTGACACACATACCCGGTCTGGCTGCGTAGGGGTGCGAAGGGCATTTTGGGGAGATGGACCTCCTCTCTGCCTCCTCTCTAGGGAAGGGTTGATGTTGGAGGTATTACTCCGTGTTCCATGCCACTCAGTGAGTCAAACTCTGCTAAGTAACTAAATAAAGATGTAATTTTAATGATGATTAAATTGAAGCACCTCATTAATTTCATGTGAGAGGTGGGGAAGTACACGGCAGCTCTTTAAAAATTCATTGTTTGTCTGGCCGCGAGACGTCCCCTCTCAACGTCTGGTTGAGTCTAATTTAAGTATGTAAATTTAATGGTTCAGTAAGTAAAATTGCCTTTATTGTTTGGAATGGTTTGCACAGTAATTTACGAGCAAGCAAGGCTCATTTGATAGGAGTGTATGATGGAGTAGGTGACTACAGTGAAGGACGTGTTTATCTTAAGGATACAGGGGAAGAAGGCAGATACGTAGCATCCGTAATCAGGGACCTTGGGATAACAGCCCTGCCAGAAGCCTCAGGTGTGATCCAGGTCCCCAGGACAAAGGAGTCCTGAGAGCTCGGTCCTGGGGCACACCGAGGCATGGCATGGGATGGCATCCCTCGTCCTGCATGGTTGCTGTCACTGGAGATCACATCAGGAGCGAGAGGTGCCAGTGCATCAGCTGGGCTGGGGCAGCCCCTCCGTGCAGGAGCAATGTCACCCCGATGCCCAGAGAGATATTTTTATCATCAAAACAAAGGACAAGAAACCTCACAGACGGCAGGAGGGACAAGGGAATGTTTTCAGTTGCATTCAAGTCTTTTTTTCCTCTATGGCGCTGCTTGGAAATCTTGTGCTGGGATGCATGGTGGGCTCAGGCAGTCCCTGTTGGGAAATGAAAAGGTTGCTCTGCGTTTGGGGATGGTTTTCCCCAGCAGCACGAGGAGCTCAGGTCTCACCTGAGGCTGGATTCGTGGTGAAGCCAGGCTGAGATGTGGGTGGTCCTGGTGACCTCTCTTAGCCATCCTGCCACTGCTGTGCATCGCTGTCCCTCTCCAAGGCTCCTTCCTGCTGCAACCAGCTTGTTATTATAGTGGGCTTTATTTAAAATGGCTTGTGCTGAGGCGCTTGAAGTGCTTTTCACCTTTAATTAAGCCTCACTACACACTTGTGCCCTGGGAAGTGGTTATCACTCTCGCCTTGTAGGCTGTTACGGGAGGTCGCAGGGCTCTGCCCGGGGTCACCCAGCTGGGCAGTGACAGGGGTGGGAAGAGGTCCAGGACACCCACCCCTCCAGCCCTCCTGACAGCATTATTAAGTTGGCAAACTCTAGTTTGCTTGACTATAGTCTGGCTTCCAGAAAATCTATGTAAGGCATGTTGCAGTCATAGAAAAATAAAAAGAAAATGGACGTGTTACAACAAGGAACAAAAAAAAAGAAATGTAGTGACACAGGGATAGGTAAGAAAGCCGAAGCCTTAAAAAGGACAGGGACTTAGCATTTAATTGAGGAGGGCCCCTTGTCATCATTATAGACGTAACCCAGAAAAACTCTCCACAAATTTTTTGTTTTAATTTTGACCATCTGCCCAGCTTTTACAGCCTCCCTTGGTGGGGCTGGACAGACGTGTGTACCCCAGACGCTGCCGAGGGTTTCCTTCTCCTGCAGTCTGGGTGCAGAGCAGGAGTGGGCACCGGGAGCAGATTTTGCCGGGCACCGAAGCCCCAGGGTAGACACGGGGGTTTGCTCTGCACCCCGCTCGCGCCTGGCTGTCCCCCACTCACAGCTGCTGCCTGTGGGACAAATTCACTGCGTTTTTTCCCTGGTTTTACAGCCCACAGCGGTGGCTTTTCCCCATCACGGGTAGCTGGGGAGGTGCGGCAGGTCAGGGTGGCTTTTTCGGCGCAGTTTG
>NW_009596985.1:55410-60641 GCF_000690535.1 Cariama cristata
GCCGCAGCTTCTGGTTGCTGCAACCGGTGGGAGCACGACCATGGTTTCAAGAGCTGTTCAGCTTAGTGTTTGAATCAGTGGTGAGAAATCTAAGGTATGCAAGGAGTATTTGTGGTCCTGTTTTATTCCAAGGGTGAGAAACAAGAGGGCAAACACCACCTTGACGTGCTTTGGCCCTTTGAGTACCGTGTGGGTGTCCCAGAGTACCAAAAACATCACTGCCATGAAATCTTTCCAGGTTGGAGACATCCTTGCTGCTCTGGCTGTACCCTAGGTGTCTGTGCTTGGGCACGGTTTCTGGAGCTGCCGAGATACATTTAACCCTGTTCCTCCTGCATTGAAACGAGAGACCATTAGCAAGCCGAGCAGCCGTTACATCCCTCTGTGCTGAGAGTGAAGCCATTTATTTTGCTAAGTAGACAGTGTGTAGTGAAGAGTGTGATGAGAAAGGAGGGAGGGCTGGGCAATGTGGAAAAAGGGATAATTAAAAAAATGAAAGGAAATCTACCCAATTGTACGGACTGTTTTCAGGGGTTGTATTCCTCAGGCTATGTTCGAGATCTCAGGGTCTTCTCTGCAGCATGTTCTGCTGCTGGGCTGGGCGAGGGATGGATGGGGCAACCTCAGCCAAAGAGATGGGAAACTCCTTTTCTCCCAGTCTCTCTTCCCGCGTTTGGCTGGTGAGCAGGACCCGCTGACTGCGGTGGTGGTGTAAAAGGAAACAACGGACCTTTTTAGATGGTCTTCTCCCATTGCAGTCCACTGCTGTTTTGCTCTTGGAGACTTTAAAAACTGAATTTGGAGAGTTGGTGCTTCCCCTTCTCCTTCACCTAATGACCATTCACCAAATATCCTGCTGCCAGTCAGTTTGAGCTGTGCTGCTGTGAGGATTTTCCTCTGTTGAAACGAATTATCAGGCTAAACCATAATGCTTCTTTATTGTTGTGGTTTCCCCTCATTTTATTTGGTTCTGAACCTCAAGTATGAGAAAGCACACACCTGGGTTTCAAATGGCTGTTTGCTCTCTGCAGTTATTTCCTGGGTTGCTTTCTGAGGTCTCGCCGACCCCAGCTGGGAGATGCTGCTCCGGGCCGGGCCCCCGCCTGCCCCTGCCCTGTGGGAAAGGGCCGTTAATGCAGCAGAAATACAGGGAAAAGGGCAAGATTGGTGTGGGGAGAGGAATGTGTCCGCTTTGCAGCACTAGGGACAGAAATGTGCAATGAACATAGAAACCGGCCAAGTTTATTCCTAACTCACTTTAAAAAACCGTTCCTGCCCTCAGCGATGAGCAAAGAGAGATCGCATCTTCTGCTGAGTGGGGCAGGGATGGGGAAACCTCAGCTGGGGCCACCAGCACCCACTGCCAGGAGGTCCCAAGGGTGGGAGTTGATGCTTCTGCTCAGATTGAGGGTTTTTTTGGTTGGTTTTATATATTTTTTTTTTGCATCAGCATTGCGTTTCTGCTTACAGCAGGGCTCCCCGTTAGGCAGTCATGCAGATTTGCAGCCTTTTGTCTCCAGCACTGGCTGCAATGACGGGCAACTGCCTGTTCCTCTGCCTGCGACCGACCCAAACGCAGGCAACGCGCTGTCTGGGCAGCATCCTCAGAAGGACAAAGAAAACGTGCAGACACTGAGGACTGCCTATAGAACCGCTATCGAGGGCTTTGAGACCAATTAGGCTATATTAATTACCTTTTGAGCTAGCCTGCAGCTTTTTGAAATTCCAGCATGATCCCCACCACAACACCTTTTAGATCCTTCAAAGGGCCAGAGCTGCCGGGTACCCTGGGCAGGCTGAAATCTCTCGAGTTGCCCAGGCTCAATTATGTCTTTCAATACAGCTCGTCACCTCTAATCCTAAGGCCCAACTATGAGGGCACTGACCTTTTCAAGTCTTGGAAAGGTTGCTCAAATGAGGATGACAACACAAAAGAGAAAAAAAAAAAGAAAGAAAAAAGGGGAAGACGAAACTCCATGTGACATGGAAATAATTTCTCGTGTCCGTGTGAAGGGTTTTACTCTGCCTTCACTTACATAATTCATCAATTTAGAGATTAGTAAAATTGTACTGTCTGCAAGGAGAAGCAAATTGGCGCATTACAAAGCTTTACAAAAGATGTGTCCTAACCCTGATAGGAGAGAGAATGAACTGCCACCCCTGGACAAATCACTTTAGTGCTAAAAAATGATAATGTCAGTTTTGGCTTTGCCTAAAATTTATATTTTACACAATGAAATGAGGGAGATTTCTGCCCAAGTCTTCAAGTGGTGGTAAATATTTTCAGGTCCTTCATTTAAAATTTATGGGAAGGGGGAGTTATGGACATAGTGAGGGGTTAATCTTTTGTGGGAGGAGGTTGTTGTTATTTATATTATGGTATCAGGGTGCTGAGAGGGCTGGTAGTTCAGTTGGTTTTGATGGAGAAGATATAAAAATTTAATGATGGAAAACAGATATGCAAAGAAACAACAAATTATCTGCCTGAGTTGCGCTGCTTTTCCTGGGCGAAACACAAATAAAGAAAGTGCATAAATGATAATGAACTAAAATGTCAATAACTGAAGATCTGAGTCACATGGGTAGGGAAACTTTTGTACTAATTATCCAAGATTCAATCTTGCGGTGTCTCTTTCAGGAGCAGAGCGGCTTTGGCTATTTGAATAGTTTCTTGATCATGCAAACAGCCATTGAAATATATTCATTTCTCTTCCGTGCTTTTCAGCTCTTTTCCATAGCCCTGGGATGTGACTGTCTTTATATTAATAGGAACTGCTGCCTGACAACCATTAAATGTGCATTTAAGCCTTTTGCATACCCTGAACATGCTATAGCTGTTCCATGTCATGACTGCTGACGAGCGGGGTCAGGCCCTTTCCTCGGTAGATATTGCTGAGCCTATTAGGCTCTAACGGGGTTCGAACAATTGATATTTACAGCCCTGCTGTGGCCAGCCAGATTTTTGCAGCCGTCGCAAGGGCTGGCAGCACAAGGGGTCCGATATTGGGCTGAGGAAGGTGTTTATCTCGGTTCCTGAAGGGAGGTGAAAATTAGGGGGAGAAGGGTGCTGGCTGGATGGGATGGGTGTTGCTGCTTTATTTATTGACAGCGCCAACTTTTTAGACAAAATCTTTTGGAAATGTTATTGTGGGAAGCTGAGTGTGTGGTTTGTCAGGCTGGAAAAGCGGGCCTCTGCTCGCACTTTCTCTCTGGGATGGAAACGAGCCCTTTGCCTGGTCTCTGTCCTCTGCCCTGGTCCCAGCCAAAATGTGCTGTGACAGCACCTACTTGTGCATCATGCACGGGGATCCGTGGGCGACTGGTCCCGGGTAAATGCACCCTGGTAAATGTTGCCGAACACAATCCGTGCTCTGCCTGATCTCGAGGGTTTTGATAGTGCTGCGATTATAACACAACCGGTGAGTTTTGGTTGATGAACGTTTTTTGGGTAAGGCATCGAACCAGCTCAGAAACTCAACGTACCCAGAAACGGTGCAACTGGAGACTGGCTGGGGGGGGGTGGGGGAGGCTATTCCCTGGGGTGGGGTCCCCAGGGCTCCCCAGAAGCTGGAGCTTTGCACGTCCAGGTGCCGTGGTGAAGAGCTGGGGTGGCACTTGGGAAGGCAATCGGTTGGAAGTCCGTTACTTGAATTCATGGGTTGGGTTTTATTTTTCCTTTGACTTCAGACAGAAGTGGAAACCAGAGCAGAGTCTGACCCGGTTACATAAGAGAAAATATAAAAATAACCCGTGAGCGTGAGAAGGGAAAGCGCAGGAGAAGTGGACTGGTGTGACAGTTCCCAGAGCTGTCTCGACTCCAACAAAGATGCTCCCGCTCCTCGGTTAGACCGCTCGTATGGGGTGATTAGTTCAGCCTACAGAAGCCTGTTGCTGCAATTAAACACTCAGAAAGAGCGGAAAACAGAAGGGAGCAGCGCGAATAGAGAGGTGAAACAGTCTTGCCACGCCAAACATTAAGAAAATCTTCTGCTTTAAAATGGGTTTGGGCCCAGAAGACAAGACAGAGAAAGGAGATGAGGGACTTTGCTTGGAGCTGGGACTTTGGAGGACAAGAGGGACAGCTCTGCAAAACAGGGTCCAGACAGGTTTGGGGGTTTCAGGGTTAGGATGAGACTCACCAGACCGCCAGCTCGGGGCACTTCTGGTCCGTGCCTCGCATCCGCTGCTTTTCCCGTTTGTAGAGATGACTTAGGGGAAGGGGTGAGGAAAATGAAGCGATGCCTGGTATTTCCTTTCACCTAGGAATGTCGCAGGGCTTTGCAGAGACCCGCAAGTACTGTCTGCTAAAGGGAGAGCTTGCAAATGGAGCGGGTTAAGTGACCAGCAAGGTGAGGCATTTGTTTCCTTAGGAAAGGGAAAGCAGAGCTGAGCCTCAGGCTTCCTGATCCGTGCAACTGAACAACACAAAAACAGAGAAGAAAACGGAATAAAACTCATTCTTTCAGCTAACTGTAGGTGACCACTTTCCCAAGGTAGTTGTTCTCCTCTTTATTCCACTCACTTTAGCATTCACGGTGCACGGGCAGCCGGCTCGCGCCCTCCCGGCGGGATATAAATGTCAGTCAAGACAAGGAAAGTCCGAAGCCCCCATCTCACAGCGTGACAAGGAGGCCTGGATGGTGGTGGAGTGAAGAGAGTAAAGGTTGATTTAGCACTCTCCACGTTAAAAAGACTTTGAACGGGCAAGTCGGTGTCAGTGCAAGGTGACTGAACAACAACCCCGGGTGTCCTTAGGGTGCACTTGCCACTACAGCGAGAGCTGTTTGTGTGCAAATTGCCTGCTGCAAGTGCCAGGCATCCGACGGAGTGGCTGGTGTCGCTGCTACTTTGGGTTTTTCCCTTTTAGTTTTAAAACCAGATGTATTTTGGAGTTGTCGCCAAGGTGAAGGTGGGAAGTCGCATGAAGAAAAGGGACCCAAACGGTGCAAGAAGCTGCCCAAGGCAGACGAACGTGCCGTGGCTCGTGGCCCAAACGCCGCTGGCGATGCCGCAGGGATGCGGCTGGGCTGGGTTTGTGGCACCCTGGGGTTCCCTGCAGAGGGGAGCCCCGATTTCAGCATCACCCTCCTTCCAGCTGTCCATTGCCGTTTTGGCTGGCAGTGCAGCACCGTCCCAGAGCCCCGTGCCCGATGCCAGCTGGGTTGGCGGCTCTGGCCGAGGCAAACCCCCAGCAGCAGGGTGGGTGTACGGCCCCAGGCACCCACAAAACT
>NW_009596985.1:60763-60990 GCF_000690535.1 Cariama cristata
TTGAACGCGGCTTCGTTGGCTCCGTCCCCACCGATTCAGCAGAGGATTTCTCCTTCAGCATTGATCCACCCTGTGTCCACCAAGGGGGTGAGGATCAAGAGGCGAAACGCAGGCACAGCTCGCCTGCTGCCTTTTATTTATTCCTCCCTCTTATTTGTTTATTAGTTAATCTGATTTATATTTTTCCAGCTGCTTTCATCTACCACAGGGCAGTCTGGTCTGTCTGG
>NW_009596986.1:0-4337 GCF_000690535.1 Cariama cristata
GGGGGTGTCTTTTCATCTGTTTGTTTTAAATATTCAGTGTATTAATTAAAATAATACTGATAAAAGAGTTAGGATATGTTTATTTCCACAAGTGTTGCTCTCAAATGAGTCTCAAGGGAAGATCATACAGACTGCAGGAAGTTTTTTGAGGACAGTTTTCACTGTTACTCAGGCATACGCTGTACCAGATATGTGGGTAAGCTTTGCCTACAGCTGAATGGAGGGCATGTGGAACACATCTGCTTTGATTTGTTTATGGTAGAACAGGCCACTTAGGCAAGAGACAGAATTAAACTAAGATGTTAATAAAATACTAGTAGGCTTTATTTTGTTCCATTCTCCAAGGGCAAAAACGAAACGGTGGTACTGCCAACTCCTGCTGTCTCCTGTACATCCAGGGTGCGCCCTCCAGTTAATTCTTCACAAGTGACCCTAAAATGCTTTTCTGTTACGGTGCACCAGGACAGAGTCCAGCATCCTGTAAGCATAGCCAGCAAATTATGAACCTGATGTTTGTCTGTGCTGAAATAGTTATCAGGTGCCTCAGCCAAGGTCACTAAGAAATCCGCACTGCTTTATAGTCATGACGTTATAAATTCCTCCAATTTTCGTGTCTCTTCCAAACTTTGTATAACAGTATGTTTCCACTAAACCATTGATAAAAAGTGTGACATAGGGCAGAAGTAAGAACGGATGCCTTTCCCATCTGCCCCATCTCCCCACACCAGGTGCACCTTGAAACCTATCATTTAACTAATCTTCATTCTAATCCAGCGATGCTGCATCCATATGCTACAAGTCTGCTGATTATTCATGCCACTCTGATATAATAAATAAAATGGCTTACAGAAGTCCTGTAAGCTATACAATAGTGCTATATTGTTACTATTATCTTCATCAATTAAACATGGTCTTCTCAGAAAGAATATCAAAGTTAGTTTGAAAGACCTATTTCTGATAAACTTGTACTAAATACCATTTACTCTTCATTAACTACGTATTACATCCTATAATTGCTATTCTATCTTTTGCCTGTTTCACAGACCTCTAATCACCCAGACTACCTCTTTTTCTTTTAAAGTATTGGAACAACAATAATTTTGTTCCAGCCTCTGGAAATTTGTCCTGTATTTCCAGATTTATGAAGAATTAACCTGCGTGACATGAGAACACTTTAGCTAGCTCTTTTCAGTCTCCATGGTGCTGGTTAGCTGGACTAGCTGTATAAAAATACGTAAATGCAATTATTGCTATTTAATGTCATCCTTAAGTGCTATCAGATTGCAAATATACAATTTTTGTCCTATCCCCTCCAAACAGTACAGCTACATTTACTGAACACTTCTCCCTCCTCCTCCCTAACAATTCTGTTGGCCTCATCATGAAATGGGTCAGAATCTCTGATAATCTCTCTCTTACCTTTGGTTACTTAATTCCTTTTTATCACCTTAGCTTTTTTTGGCTTGATATTTCTCACTATGTCCTTTCACTTCCCATATTAATTTTCTACACTACAGCTTCTATCAAGTTCTTTTCCCATTTTTAAGTATTTTTGCAACTGCTTTCATTTTCCTAGTTAGACAGGCTTGGTTTGCTTTTGTCAAAACTAACATTGCCTTCTTTCTCATTTCTCATTGTAGAAATGCAGCTTTGGAAGCACGTAGTACAAAACCAAATATTACCAGCTTTATCGTATTCCTTCAACACACAAATGAATACAAGTCAGTCATGATCAGTAATACCTATAAGTTAAAAAATTTTAGTTCCAAGATCGATTCTTCATCCTTGAACAAAATGAGAATGCATACTTTACTGTATGCAAAACTCCCGATATTAAAACTCCTAATATTAAAACAACAGATGACAATTTCTTTAGAAACACCACAGTTTTGTGTCAGCAACAGGAAATCTCCAGTGTACCTCCTCAGAATGAAATCCCTCATTGTAGGTTGTCCCTATGCCATTTATATATAGACAGTTTAAAAAGGAGTCATTTTGTTCTCTGTCACAGCGGGAAGCATGCATCAGACACTGGTTAATAACGCATCTTGTATTTTATGGTAGAATATGAATGGATCAGCATTTACGATTGTTTGCTTTCAAGCTATAAATTACTTAGCAGTGGCTAATACGACTTAGAAATATGGTGAACTCACTGAAGTTATCTTCATAATCATGCAAATCTTTCCACAAGGTTTCAGTAACAAGAAGTAGGTCAAATATGCACTCAAAACCAAGCAAATCCAGCTCCTATTTGTTATTATCCAAGTTCACAGCACTTTAGTATGAAGAATTATAGACTTTATTTTTACCTAATCTTTTGCCTTGATGAATTTCATTCTTAATACTCTGTTTTCTCCTGAGTACAGCTTTCCTTCTATTTTCTCAAATACAATCTTTCACCTTTTCACAAGTAAGATTTTCTTTTGCATTCTTAATGGAAAATTCTAAAGGTCAGAAAATGCATAAGAAAAAGATCATTTGGATGTACGCACCAACCTATGGCCATGGAGAAATCCACACTTCACATCCCTTTTTTTTATACAGAGACTTAATAAAAACAGCTCTAAAATTAAAATTTTTAATAGAGAGTTTAAGATTTTTTGACACATTACAAGATGAAGGCATACAAGAAGGAAATGGGATTCCACTAACACAATGGCAAAATGAAAAGAGAATGGTATCACATCTAAAGAGATTTCCTTGAGTTACAACATTTTCCTTGAAGGCATTTGGTGTTATGAATTATGCTGATTTCAGAAGATGCAGTAAACCCAAGGGTCTATGCTACAAGGCACTGACTTGCGATATGAGCTTAAAACTCTGATCTTTATTTTGTAACAACAAAATTTCTTTATACGTCCGTGTCATTTGCGATTAATCGAACTACTACAATGAGTAAAGCTCAAACACAAGGTACCAAGTGATCAGTCAAGAGTTGAAAAGAGTGAAAGGGGGAAAATATAGCCAGAAAAGCTATTACACAGTTTGTTTGTTTGTTTGTTTCCAGAAGTAATTTCATTTTAACTGAAGAATATTGAGACTTGAAATCATTTTAGTAAAATGATTTTTTAAAGACGTGCAACTGATAATTCAAATGTTTTAAGTCACTTCTAACGCAAATTTCAGCACGTGCAAGCAGCCTTCAGTGAGGCATTAGTCATGGTTATCTAACAACTTTATTCTTCACATACTACTTAGCTATTTTGATAAGGAATAATTCCACACGGACCCTCAGACAACTGAGAAGATGACAGAAACGGTAAAACCACATTAAGGTCATATACCATCAAAAAGAGCAAGAGGGCAATAGAATGAGGCTGGTTCGCACCATGCAAGAATCCGGCTTAATAAGTCCACAGGAAAGAATCAAGCTGCATTTTGATCTAGAGCTCATTCCTGTTTCAGCCACAATCATCAAATAATTTAGGTATCTTCTCAAAAGACCCTTTATGATCCTAAAAGCCCTAGAGAAATATGTAGTACTGGCAGGCTTTGATCAAAACGAAGCACAGCAATAAATAATGATAATTGTTCCAAGTAATGCTGGACACCACCAAGGAGACTCCAAGCACCAGGATAATGCAAGACTTTTGACACCAGATACACATTTTAAGCCCTCTGCATAGAATCATAGGTTGGAAAAGACCTTTAAGATCATCGAGTTCAACTGTAAACCTAGCACAGCCAAGTCCACCACTAAACCATGTCCCTAAGCACCGCATCTACATGGCTTTTAAACGCCTCCAGAGATGGGGACTCCACCAGTTCCCTGGGTAGCCTGTTCCAGTGCCTGACAACCCTTTCACTGAAGAAATTTTTCCCGATATCCAATCTAAACCTCCCCTGGTGCAACTTGAGGCCATTTCCTCTTGTCCTATTGCTCATTACTTGGGAAAAGAGACCGACTCCAACCTCACTACAACCTCCTTTCAAGTCCTTGTAGAGAGCGATCAGGTCTCCCCTCAGCCTCCTTTTCTCCAGGCTGAACAATCCCAGCTCCCTCAGCCGCTCCCCACCAGACTTGTGCTCCAGACCCTTCACCACCTTCGTTGCCCTTCTCTGGACTCGCTCCAGCACCTCAAGGTCTTTCTTGTAGTGAGGGGCCCAAAACTGAACACAGCACTCGAGATACGGTCTCACCAATGCTGAGTACAGGGGGACGATCACTGCCCTGGTCCTACTGGCCACACTACGTGTTAACCTCTGTTTGTTTTCAAGCACAATATAGTTTTTCATGTAAAAATACAGTTACAAAAAAGTTTTGAACTAATGGAACCCAGATTAAACAATTATGCTAGTGCAAGGATGCTGGATGAAATTCTGTTCACTCTTTC
>NW_009596986.1:4368-14062 GCF_000690535.1 Cariama cristata
TCTTTCCTCCAAGATTCATTCCTTATAAATCTCCTTTAAAGAGTTCTTGATGTTTCAAATTAATAGCCTGATTTTGCAAACTGATAACCACCTGTTAGGGAGGTTGACAGACTCTCCCACTCCTTTTAAAATAAATGGAAACTGAATGGATGCAAAGGTCAAAGGATGGGACTCTTGCAAGACTGTGTTTATCTTATAAAGATCAAGATCTCATTATTGAAAATAGGAAAATGCCATCTCTTGTCATCATAAAGAAATGGATAATCATAAAATGAGTGCTGTTATTCCAGTTCTCAGCACATTGCAAGCGCAACTTACACAGTACCTTGTGCTGCACACTGAACAGCAAATCCAGCACGTTGCTTGGAGGGAAGAAGAGTTCCTCCTAGCTGTTAGCACTTTACATGGGTAAATTCTGCATGAACCCCCCAAATCCAGCCAAGACTGCTGTGTAACTGAAACCACCCTCAGCCACACAAACTGGCAACTTTCCCTTTCTTTAGTACAGGGGAAAAGGGAAAGAAAGAAATATTCCTTTATCATACAAATAATAAAAGAAAGGTCAGAAAGGGCTCTAAGGCAAGTGAAGTACCTTAAGGCTGATCTTTATTACAACTTACTTTCCTGCTTAGCAGCATTTTTGTTTCTGCTGTTTTGTGGGTTGGTTGTTTGGGTGTTTTTTTTACCAGCTGGGGATAAAAGAGGAACAGTGGAAGTGAGACTGCACAAAGCAGAAACACAGTCTCATCTCTGCAAAGCCTACTCAGGGCTGCTCACGTGGGACCCATTGCACTTGATAGTCCGTGCCACTGCTTGGCCAGTCATCAGAAAAGAGAATCACAACTGGTTGTACCTGCGAATACTCTTTTGGAAACTGACCTCACACAGCCAAAGAATAACACTAGCTAAAAGGTTGGTGGTCTGACTTTCAAGTAGCAGAATCCTTTTAACGCAGTACATGACTTCAAGCAAATTTCAACTATTTTTTTTCATGCATCCAAAATGTGTATTTCTCATAGGAAAAAAAAAAGCATTTTACAGCAATTCTGTGTTTCAATGGCATTCGTAAAGTACAAACAGGAATTTTAAATGGTGAGAAAACTACTAACTATGCAGTTATGAGCAGAAAATAACACTATGCAGCACTCTGCAGTCGGGTGCAAGAACAGTATGAGAAATCGAGCTTCCATCTTTCCCTGGCCTGGAATGGTAGGTGCTAAGAATGCTACATATATGAAAATATATCATATCTCTGTTATAGAGGAGGGAAAATTACCTTAAACACAACTTTTAGATTAGAAAAGGTAGGATTAGGGTTAGTAAAAAAAGATTATGGGATTTCCAAAGGAGTTTCCAAAAGTCTCCAGCGTATGGACGCTTACACATGGCAAAAATTAATGGAGAAGAAGGGAACTCTGAACGTATCAACTCAAATGTCACCACTAAGAACAATATGACAATGACATCAAGCAAATTACGGTTTTGGAACAGGAAGAATAAAGTGTTTTAAAAAATTAGCTTTCACTGAGCCACGAATGAAGAATTTTAAATGAATCCTAAAAATACGCACATATAATCATATTTACCTAAGCTGATTCAACTATGCTTGAACAAACAAAACTCCCATCACTTTTATAGAGTTTATAAACCAAGAATGGAAGAAATGCATAACAGATATTCTGATCTAAAATCTGAAATAAATGGTGACACAATGGCAGCGTGGATATGATAAAAAACGCTAACTCTTAAAATTTTAGTTCTTTGAGAAAGTCGTGTTTCTTGACAGGATTGGGAAACCGTACAATACCTCTCACTACACAAACAACTATATTGTTAATGGAAAAATACAGTTTCCATCACTGTGTATTTCACTGGACTTCAATCATTTCACTCTTTTCAGAGAAGGTAACAATACATATAAAGAGGATGGAGAAAAACACCACGTACCTCATTTCAGGCACAGCACATCCTGCCTCCTGAATTTTTGCAGAAAAATTCCAAGAATTACAGAGAGTGTCAGAACTGACACAAGAGCACAGCATGACCAAGCTGACCGTAGCAGTAAGCGTCACCATAGCACAGACAGTTGCAGAACACAAAGGTTTAGCATTTCAGGCTCAGTTTACAAATTTCCTTCAAAGTGATTCTAGGTATTTTCAGACATACTAAAATCTCCTGATAAGGACAGAGAGAACAAACAGAATGCTTTACACACATACCCCTCCCAAAAGATTAATGCAAACCTGTGTATGTCACTGTACCAGAGAAACAGGGAAAGGCAATGTGCTCATAACTCCATTTTCACTTGCAAAATGTCCCTTTCAGTTGCTTGTAGGCTATCAGGAAATCATGTTTTGCATACAGGACTTTGTGCCTAACTGCTGGTCAGAAAACTGAATGACCGTGCTCAGGAACCCATGGGATAACTATTATTTCCCTCTGTCTTTCCTAACAGGGGACATGCCACACATCTCACTTCACGAACTGAATCAAGACCATCCTCACAACACAACATTCCCATGTTAGCTCAATGCACTGACTTCCAACCATTTAAAAACTCAGACACAATAATTCTCCGTCCACAGGTGACACTGAAATGCCAGTTGATAAATGCATCCAATCACAACACTCTTTTTTCCACACGGGCCATTTCCTTAAATAATTACTCACTGTTACGCACTCCCTGTCCTCTCCTCCCCCCAGCCAGACACCATTACTCACCCCAGTCAGATCCCAGTGTGTCATCATTGGAAAGTACATGGCAAAGATATCACAGGGTGTTCAGAAGGAAAGAAAACAAAACTTTGTAAATATTTTAAAACTTATTTCCTATGGTGTCTAACACTTCTTACCAATGAGGTTTGGTAGGTTTCGCTGCGGTATTTGAAGAAATTATTACCATGCTACTTGTGTCGGCTCCCTTCCAGTGCCAGAGATGGCTTCACATATATTAACACGACCCTTTTTCCAGCTGCTTCAGCGCACAGTGCAGCACAGAGCTCAAACTGCTGAGATTTAACACCAGCTAGTGCTAAGATGTCACTGGAACTAGGGACTCAGAGTGCAACCATTCAGGCACTGTTTCTGGCAGGGGTATAAATCTGGCAGCAGAAATGTCTCAAAATACCACAGCTGTGCTGTGGACAGATCACAGCTCCAAGTTGCCTCTCGTTATTTTAACAAGAGTGAAAAACATCCATGGAAGCAGATCTAATACTTGCAATAAATAACTTCCACTGGTATCATAACTCTCTATTCTGTATTAGTCAGCCACAAAAAGTTAGTTACTGCCTCATATATTCCAGCCCCAGGAATATTATCCTGTAACTCATGATTCTGATGACCACATTTCTGCATGTCTTCCTCACCTTTGCTTGTTGCAAATTGTTCTCATATATTGACTTGCTGGCACACTTCAGCCTAAATTTATTTTCCATTCCGTAAGCTGCTTCACAAATCCATTTCTGCACAGATGATCTGTTTAACATGTCTATCTAGCAAATACTATCTAGTCTTCTTAGGAAGACTGGTTAAAGAACAAGACTTTTAAATAACAGCTTTGTAACCATGTGAGACTAACATTATCAGTTGCATTTGATGTACAGAACAATGTAGGCTGACTACTTTCAAAGGTCTTTTGGCAATCCATTTTCCAGAACAAATATACAACTATTTTCATGCCAATTTTGTTCTTGCAGTTGACCCAGTTCTTGAAGTCTGTAACTGAAAAGTAATAACATTACGGTAATAAAATAAAAAAATAATGTTCAAAAAATTATTAGAGAATTGGAGTGATTTGTTGCACACATTTTAATCCAACACGCAGACTAAGCATTTCACCAAAATCAAGGGTTTAGCTCTGTTGTTCCCAATTATGTGCGGCAGCAGTCCAAATACAGAAAATTGTTACCACATTTTATTCTTTTCCATGATGAAGAAAACAGTAAGCAATGCAGCTAAATGCAGACTAACTTCTCATTTCTGAATAATCAGTTACCTGACAAACTCTCACCCACCCTACTTTGCTATATAACCTACAAAGGAACATTTCTTTGCAGATTTTAATTTTTCCAGTTTCTTTCACAGGCTAGCAAACATGAAATAAAATTCTGAGTTGATTTCCATCTCTCTTTTTGCAAAAAAGTAACTAACTTTGGTGACATATTTATTGTCAACACCAGATGATTATTAAGGAGAATGGATTCAATTGAAGAATGCTGGAAGTTTCACTTAAAAAGAACAAGTTGGCTGAAGTTTATTACTACTTTTTAAAAAGAGTTCTTAAGAAGTGCCACGTTATAGAAACTCCCTTAACATACCACAAAGTATTAACTATTAAATAGCAAGGTAAAGACTAAGCTAGTAGACGAGCTCTGTATATTTTTTTTCTCTTTGGCTCTAGAAGACACTGACTATAAAATAACTGAGACTATCCAAAAGTAGTGCAAACTGTGTAAGAAAAATAGATCCTAATGACTTACAGCATATTAAGTAAACCAACATCCAAAGAAAGGGAAAATGCTTTCAGACAATGCAACATGCAGGATTTAAAGAGATACTGATCACATTTAAAAAGGAGAGGGAGTGGTACAATACATTAGAAAACCTTTTTTTTCTAAAATATAAATGTTCCTCTGCAGTGTCATGAAACACAATACAATTGCAGAGCACTGAAATGAAACTCAATCCAGAACTGAAAATGGGTTATATATAAAAGGGGGAGGCAAGAGGTAGGAAGGGAGCCAATTTCACTGCTCAAGCTAAGCAAAATACAATGAGTAAACATATAGCAGGGATGGTGAGAAGTCAACTCGCTTTCAGTGTGGATCATTTAAAGGGAAGGCAGTAACTGTAATAATGATGTTTTGGGTGTTGGTAAGTATACATTATCATAAGGACACACGGACAAACAACTTCTGTGGTGCTAACAGAATGCAGAACTTCTAAAGTCCCGGCAGCTTTTTACCAAGGTAATTAGAACAATCAACAATTTCTCCTTACACCTTTAGAACAGCTGCCAGGAGTCATCTGGCTCGTCCTAGGCAAGCTCCCTCTTTGCAAGGACCAGAACTCCTGAGAAATTATGGTGGTGGAAAACTTCCACTGACCAAAAGCAAGGGGCACGCAGGTTGTATTCCTGTAAAGACTCTTCTCCACATGGCAGACAGCTCTCTGGCCAAATTTCTTCAGCCAGACACTTGCCTGGGTTTTTATATTCTCAATATTTCTCAAATACATGTATTTTTTAGTGATATGATTTTAGTGATGACAGATTTGATATGATGTAAATACTGAATTATTTTTTCTTTACCAGCCTGAAGACTTTGGAATAACTAGTACTATTCTTTTTGAGTAAGGTTGTTATACAGGGTTTTATGTTGTAAATAGCCAGCTAATAAGACACAAAAAATAGCTGAACAACAATGACAACATACAATATTTTGATTTTCACAGGAATATTTTAACAATTATTTCATGATTGCACAATAACCCCCAAAAAGATCTCATAAACTGTTACAAATTTAAGTCAATAATGTACAAAAATTTCTTCAGACACTAATAACTCACCTCTAATTTTACGATGAGACATATCAACTACTTCATTGAAATATCATGCAACCCTCTGTGTTACAGGATCAGATTCCTTCCTCAGAGAAACTGTGGCATTGCTCTGTGTGTACACCAGTGTAATCATGACCAGAATCTGGCTCATTTTGCATAACCACATATATGGGATTTGCAATTAGACTGTGGTCCAACAATGAAACACAGTAATAACATGCACTACTTAACTCTAAATAAGTCTGGTGCTATCTCTGTTGAAATGTTACAGAATACATGCAATAATTCTGGAATTATCTCATGTATTCAATACCTATTACTAGAAGTAGAAAACATGTTTCCAAGAAGGCAAATTATCTAAACTTGACTCACAAGTGTTTTCAACTAAGCAAGTATAATTTTATTAAATATATATATTATACCCACCAATATAAAGTCCATGAGATGCTAACACTCATGTGTTTCATTACTCTTAATTTTTTGTACAATTCTAGAGATATCACTATGGACCCTACCTCTCAGTTATTATTCCTCTGGTTGTCTTTGGATTTTACAGGTTTTCAGCGAGTCTAGGGTTCTCTCTTCTTTAACTCTTCCCTGTAATATTTACTAAAGCATTAAATTGCTCTGTTGCTCACTATGAACAATCTTCAGAAAATCTAAGATACTTACAGAACTTCTAGACTTCTATAGTTATTGGAAAGAGCCAAAGATCATCAGATATATTAGTATTTAATTTTTAAAAAGTAAACTCATCATTTCTTTAAGGTCTACTATCATTCCTGTCTTCACTGACCACTTGGTTGAAAGAGTCTTCTCTTTGCTTAGCATTAACGGGTGGATGTCCCCCAAAGTCATTGAAAGACTGTCTCAAGTGACTGAGGGTTTTCTGCATTCATCACATCTTTAATCTAAGGATTATAGAAACTATTTACGACAATTGTCAATTAAATAATTCATTAAAACCACATCAAAAGCCTGATTTTTCCAAGCACTGAGAGAGTACAAAACTAATTATAATTAAGTATCAAAATGGGTGTGGGGAGGAGATATTAATCCACACACAATTATCAAACTTAGGGTCAAGTTCTCTTACTTGCACACTGCAGGCAAGAAAAGCGAAAGGTCTTTGCTGACTCTCCTGTTAGCAATGTAATGAAGATCATGTTTTATTTTATTTTTTAACTTAAGATACTAGTTGAGAACAATTGCAAGTCTTTCTAAAAGACTTCAAATTACCATGTATACCCTAGACAAACATGGGAAACTTTTTGTGCTTTTACTCAAAATGCGAACAACTTCACATTCTTAGCATATTGTTTAACATTTCTTAACCTTTTAATAGGATCTGTGCTGATGACTTTGGCCTTTTCTTACTTGTCATACTTGCTGCGTATACGTTATTTTAGTGTAACAGCTATTGCAGATCTATTTTTACCTCAGCACTGGAAACTCACATCGCTTCTACTTAATGGGAATGTCAGGTCCTAAGATTTCATTTGCCTCTGCCCATGGGGCAAATCATTAAAAATTGGGAAACAGTCACTAGCCTGAGTGCCTTGAAAATAAATATTCAAGCTCTGAGACTGAAATCCTAACAGTTTTCTGTTTCCTCCCTATTAGATAGGACCTGTTGGTTTTGTAGGTGCCCAGACATGGACATCCAGCATGAAGTCCAGGTCTCAGTGACAAGCGAAGGGTTAGACTCATTGACTTTGATGGAAAAATGACAATTCAGTGGGGGAATCCCGTTGCCTGTGACTGTGCATGCACACACCCACACATAGAAAACAGCCAGCTTTGGCAGGGTGAGGGGAAGAGAGAGATCCACCCAGCTTCAGACGCCTCTTTCCAAAAGCTGGGCCATACTGGCTCAACTAAAAGTGACCACTCCAATTGTATTTTACTAATTATGTGCTCATGGGGAATAGCATCAGAATCTTGGAAACCATAGTCTGTACTGAACGGTCCATTACACTGATCGTCATACAGTTTTGGATGATTTCTCACTACTTATTCTAGAGATTCTGGGTTGAAAAACAAGGTTTCTCTCACCTCCATGCCACATAAATCCCAGTGGTCCTTCAAAGCTGATTTTTTTTATGTTTTGCCATGACAATCACACAAATTTATCTGTGTAAATGCACAGAACATCTGGAATTAATGATTTCAATTAATGGAGTTGATAAAAGTGGTGCTCCAAAATATACGTCAGTGAGAATCAGATAAGTAACTTTTATTTGGGGGGTGCGGGAGAAAAGAATCAAGGGTTCAGCAAATGAGCCAGGTGTCTGTGAATAGCTAACTAGGGCACACCGAGGGGAACGAACAGCTCTGGCCTGTTCTTTGTATACTTCAACACAGTAATGCTGATTTCATACAAAAATGGGAGATCCCAGCTGAAGGAGGATGATGGATATACATGTATATATATCTGCACATACTTGCACTTTTGGGGTTTTTTTTCCTCTTCCATTTGGGGTACAAAAGATTAAAGCAGAAGTTTTATTACACTCTGGCTCTACAGAGATTCTCCAAAAGATAAATACTCAACGTAATAGGAATCACTCAGATTTAGGCCAGCAAACTGCAAGCCTCACTAACTCCCAACACAGGAGTACTTAACCTTTGAGTAACACGGGTGCGTTAGCCTGTCACACGACCTGAGCCTCCCTTTCTCAGTTTACACCACACGGTGTAACACGCTACATAGCCTGGCGTAGCTACGCATCACTGTTAATGCATCATGATATATGAGTAGTATCAGAACATAAACCATATGAAAATTAAGAGAGCCACAGAACACAGAAGTCCTTTAAATACATTTTCCATTCCTAAAAATCATTAAGATGCCTTGAAATTAAGTATAGTATTTATAGATTTAACTCTGCTATTTATAGATAAAATAATAATTTATGTAAAATTTACAAAGCCCTTACAGGCTTTGCTTCTGTTTACAGATAAAAGTATCCACAGAAACTGCTGTTGATCCAGATGCCTGTCTAATACATAATACTTCACAGCTTTACAAAATGCTGTGTATAAAAGGATGGAAACTGCTTTTTGGCCTACTTTCTACACTGACATACTGAAGAGGAGGGATAGTCTTGTGGTTGAGACACTTGGCTGGGACTAAGATGACCTGGGTTCAGTTTCAGACTCCGCTACAGACTCCCAGTATGTCCTTACACAAGTGACTTAATCTCCCTGTATATTAGCTCCCCACATGTAACGTGGGGCTGCCAATACTTCTGGATGCTGTTGGGGTTTTTTCCTCTTCAGACTACACAGCCTTCAGGACACAGACTTGTGTGTTTCATGAATGATAAAGGCAGCCCCAAGCTGAGTTCAGGCCTCTTGGCATTACTGTAATAAAACAAGAAAAGATCTTTCATGTAATGTTTTTTGTGTTAAGACCCTTCATGAGTTTTTTGTTCGGTTTTGTTTGGTTTTGTTTTTTGGTGGGGGTTTGGTTTTTTTTTAATGTTCAATTAATTGTCAGTTTCTAGTAAAAGACCAGAGGAATTAGATCCTGAGTTTTTCTGTACTGGGCGAGTGCAACAGCAGCAGAACACATTCCACAGAGGAACTCATGCACAATCAATTAGGTCGTCTAATTAATTTTCCAACTCAATAGATGCTATGAACTATTTTTTTCGCAGAAATATATCTATACTGGATACACATGTGTAAAAGCAATCCAAAAACTTTTAAAATCTTAGAGGAGAAGAACAAATGATATTCACTTGAAGGGAATGGGCTGCTACATGGGAACAATGCCCTGTCACATGGGATTCATATTTCTGTCATGAAAGGAGAAAACACATACAGGGGGATGACAGTATTTTCCAGTTGACAAGGTCGTGTAGTTACCATTAGGGACCAACTTGTTAATCAGTATTTAGAGTGATTTATGATATTAGGTACTCCATAATTAGGGAGAATGAAAACATTGGCCATGGGGAGAGAAAGAGCAAAAGCAGCACTTAGAAAATAGGTTTGAACCAAACAGGGAGAAAAAGTATAGATATTTATGAGGTTTTTAACCACAGATGACATGAGGTACGCTACAGCATCTAACAACACAGATCTGTTTCTCTAGTCCTAACTCAGACAAAACTTCAGTTTGCAT
>NW_009596986.1:14093-16181 GCF_000690535.1 Cariama cristata
ATCTGAATAAGGACTCTGGAACACAGATTGAAACAAGCAGGTGAAGAATGGCCACAGAATTTTATGCCTTCTCTCACAGGGTCTTCAGCAGCAAATTTTCAACTGCCATGAAGTTTCTCTGCACTTCCTTTCCCATCATTGTGATCACCCAAAAGTACTTATTCCACACTAACATAATCAAGTGCTTGTGAGACTATAGTTATAATTGCGATGTCTGGATTAAAACAGTCAGTTGTAACATTTCTAAGAGTCCTAAGGGAGATGACAGTGAGTTACAGAGAATACACAGATACTTGATAATCCACAATCATGGGAAAGATGACACAGAAGCACAATGAAGTGCTTCAGCTGGGATTTTATCACAGGCATTTCTACATAGGCACACACTAGATTTATAAAGGAACTTATGAAAATGCCTATAGGAAATAAAAAGTGATGAACGTAACCATTTCTCCAACCTTTAACACTAATCGGTGTTCTGTTAGTAACCGTTTCAAATAATGTGGTTGCTAGATCAGATGAACAGACAAGAGTGAGACAGCAAGCTCTGGAAAAGATGCATGCTGCCTGCAGGTAGTGGAAAGCCAGAGCAGAAACCCTTCAGGGAACAAGTGTGAAGGAAACAAGGATACAAAGAAGCAAAACAGCAAAAGAGCTGAGGGAAGAAAAACAGGAAGGCAGCAAATATGGGATGGATCAAAGCAAATCTAACAAATGAGTGGGAGGCACAGAGACTTGGAGAGATAAACAGTGGGAGCCAGCAGACACCATGTGTGAGAAGGGGAGAAAAGGAAGGGGAAGGGAAGGAAACGGATGGCCAGCCCGAGAGCTCCGCCAGCCAACCAGGAGAGGGAGGTTTGCCAGGACAGGCTGGCCAACTAACTAGTTAAAAAGGAGGGCCAGAGAGCCAACTAGTAGAGAGCAGCCAGCCAGGCAAAGCCATCCAGGAGAGGAATCTGCCTTTTGAGCAGAATGGGAGCAGTCCCGGCTCCACCCAGGAGCTGGGTGACCTGCAGCAAGCACCACACTTTGCAGGGAGGGAACGGGCATTAGCAGCACTCACCTTCATGCTCCAAGAAGGAAAATGATGCCCGAGAATGTCCCAGCAATGTGATGAGCATTTCACTGACACAGTGGACCACAGTATCCCACCTGGCTATGCACTCTGAAATACTATCCACTATTATCACTGGGTGACCAAATATGAATAAACAAGGATTACACAAATTGCAGATATTAACCATGCATTTTCCCAAAAGGCGTTTTTCTCCCATCTGTAGAGCTGATTTCCATATTCTTTTTCTAGTTTGGTATTTTCAAGCTGATAAGGTACAAGTTATGTACTCTGATATTATTTCACAGAATCACTGAACTGTCGGGGTTGGAATGGACCTCTGGAGATCACCTAGTCCAACCCCTCTGCCAAAGCAGGTTCACCTACAGCAAGTTGCACAGGATCGTGTCCAGGTGGGTTTTGAATATCTCCAGAGGAGACTCCACAACCTCTCTGGGCAGCCTGGTCCAGTGCTCTGTCACCCTCAAAGTACAGAAGTTCTTCCTCATGTTCGGATGAAACTTCCTGAGTTTCAGTTTGTGCCCGTTGCCCCTTAACGTGTTGCTGGGCACCACCGAAAAGAGTCTGGCCCCATCCTCTTGACATCCACCCTTAACGTACTTAATAAGCATTGGTAAGATCCCCTCTCAGTCTTGTCTTCTCCAGGCTGAACAGACCCAGTTCCCTCAGCCTTTCCTCATAAGGGAGATGCTCCAGTCCCCTCATCATTGTCATTGCCCTCTGCTGGACTGTCTCCAGTAGTTTTTGTCTTTCTTGAACTGGGGAGCCCAGAACTGGACACAGCACTCCAGACGTGGCCTCACCAGGGCAGAGTGGAGGGGGAGGAGAACCTCCCTCGACCTGCTGGCCACACTCATCCTAATGTACCTCAAGATACCATTGACATCCTTGGCCATGAGGGTACATTGCTGGCTCATGGTCAACTTGTTGTCCACCAGGAATCCCAGGTTCTTCTCAGCCAAGCTGCTCTCCAGCAGGTCAGTCCCTAACCTGTACTGGTGTGTGGGGTTATT
>NW_009596987.1:0-5861 GCF_000690535.1 Cariama cristata
CTGACCTTTTTAATAAGTCCCTGAAGGTTTTGGAGCCTAAATGCCAGCCACGATACCAGACAGTATAGGCAGAAACACACTTAAATCGCACCCCAGCACCGCTGTCAGCTGTCTGCTGCCTGTGGCTGCTGGCAGAGACGGTCAGCGCCGAGCGATGGGGACCGGAGAGCGGCTGCGTTTGCTGCCGGGTCTCACCTGTGCACGTTGCTCGGCACGGCATCGCGCCCGTGCCCCGCGGTGAGCACGGAGAGCAGCCCTGCGCCTTCTCTCGTGGAAATGCCGAATCCCTCAGGCTCTGGGGAAACCTCCCCCTGATGCCAGCGGCTTCTCTGGACCCGTCTGGGGACATCGTTTGTCATTTCCAGCCTCTGGCACGGCAGCCATGACACCGAGCGATGTCTCAACTCCGTACCCACAGAGGCTGAATAAGCCTCTCATTTGGAAAGTATTTGCAATTCTGCACTTAAAAACAAATGCAGAGACAGGAACGCTCTGATGTTTTTGGTACGTGAGCAATTGCTTAGTGAGTCTGAGAGGGCAAGTGCTGCCTAAATATCATGTTGCACCACGACGAGTTGCACGAGCATCAGGTTTTCTACCAACCTTGTAATTTCTATAAGAAAAGTAGAGATCTACGCAAGAATGGGATAGATGAGCTGAAAACTGCCGTCTTCTTAGGGAGGAGATTAAAGTGTGAAAGTTGCAGCTGATTCATCACAAAAGGAATGTATTTATTTTCTTGTACTATTTGTTCTGCCTGTTCCTGTGTGCGTGCAGAGCTGGGTTAGCGTCGCTGGTGTCAGCCCTGGGAACGGGGCTGCCGCAGCTGAAGCGATCCAGCTCTTGGGCACTTGGTTAATTCATTAAAACATTGCAATGATACGTTTAGGTGAATATTTGGATACCTTCTCATCTCCGCTGCCAACAGCTTTGAAATACTTACTGTCCGTTTCCCTTTATCCCCCCATCAAACAGGCTTTTATGTAAAGCACAGTTTTGCCTGGTGATGGTGTTTCCGTAGCTCAGCCTAGTTTTGGGTGTAGCAAAGTGCTTTGGTAATGAGCGCACCGTGCTCTAAACGGGAGCTCCTGGGAGCCTTGCGCTCGTTGACGGCAAAGGCCCCCGACTCGTGTGGAGCGTGCGAGGTCCCCGTCGACAGCTCCTCCTGGTCGGGACGGGTATTTCTTATTAACGGCTTGCCTGGCCTGTTCAGAGAGAAAATGACATCTGGAATTGATGGTGCAGCTCAAAGACCGCATCCAGCGTCGCTGCTGCTCCCTTTCCAGAGCATTTGCACGGCCGTAAGGGACCGCAGGCGGTTGGATTTCTGGGGGGTGGGCAATGACCCTGCCCGTGGCCTCTTGCCGCAGCTCTGTGACTTGGCCAGCTGGGAGAACGTGATTGTCTGCCTGTAAATACTTCAAATGAGTTCGAAATCTCTCTTTCTTGATGTAAGATATAGATATGAGTCTTCCTGGAAAAATCTCTGCATCCTTCATTGTGCCCCGTTTTTATCACCGGTACTCTTAAAAGCTGAAACTTCCAGCAAATAATATTGTGTCAGCGGCAACGTTGTTAACAAGAAAAATTCTTTGCCCAAATTTGTATGAAGGCAGATACGTGAGGAGCGCTACACTACAAAACAAAAAAAAACATCAGGAAGGTTTTCAGCAAAATTATATTTTCAGACTGTAGGAACAAAGTGGTAGTCAAGGTTAGCGCTGGATACCTGCAAAGGTCTCCAGCTACAGCACAGTCTGCTCGCTTTACTATAAAAATAAATACACCCAGCTACTGTTTCTACCTGAGTAATACTATTTATAGGCATGTATGGGCACGTGCACCCAGAAAGGCCCCGAGGAATCTTCTCTTTCAACTTGGAGTGTGAGATTAAATGAGCTCCTAATTGAAAATTGGTTTCTTAATTTTACGTTATGATTTCTTCTTGCTGCCAACTGCGTTTGCACGTGTGCTGGCTTCAGATGAACAGCTGTGTAACGCTCTTGAGTGCTCCATAATTAAACATCACTTCTACAGTTCTGCACTAAGCCAGAGGCAGAATTTCAGGATTCAGCCTGGGTTATGGGATTGAACCGGAGTTTTGCGTTCACACACACACGGAGGACGGTTGGGACAAGCGCAGTTCAGGATGGCATCGGCTGCCTCGGTTCCTGCCAAGCGCACGCGTCGCTGCCGCTTCGCACGGGTGAGTGCTGGCTGCCCTTCAATGGCCTTCTGAAGGAAAGCCCCTGTGAGTGAATGAGCCGTTTGTAAATGTGTTTTAAATCATTATTACGGTCTTCTGTGCAGCCAGTTGGAGATCACTTCTAAAATGCAAATAGGCAAGATGTCTGAGCATCTCAAAACAACCCATCGCCATTTCCACCAGATCTTGAGTACTGCTCCCCTCCAGCACCCGCTCTGCCTGGTCGTTTGTTTAGAGGATGAGGTGTTACAGCTGTCTGAAGGTGGGTGAATGCACGGCAAGTTTGTTTGATGTCAAGGTGCACTTTGTACCACTACTTTAAGCAGCTGAAGCGCACCAGAGGCAGGGCATCGCAAAGCCTCCGGGAGCTTCTCCTCCCCGGGTAATCCCATGTAGGTGTGCAAGCACCGACAGGTATCTGGGGCCCTTTTCTTGCAGGGAGTTGCGTGTCTAACCGCCTGCTGCTTCAGCACTGCTGCAGAGCTGTGCGAACAAGTAACCCTGGGGTGGCTGTGGATGGCGGTGGTGGTTCGGTGCCGCGCAAAGGGCCCCGGCACCATCCAGGCGCCCCGTCCAAGGGCGAGCGGGGCTTCCCCTCTGCCGTCACCCGGCAAGGTAACCCCCAGCATCTCTGCTGCAGCCGCAGGCGTTTGGGATGTCATTGCGCTTTAGAGATGTAAGAAAATATTTCGCTGCCGTAGAGGGTTTCATTGCTGGTACGGGCTGTGCGGGAAGCCCTTCCTTGTACAGTCATGGAGAGCGCTGCAGTCATAAAGCAACTTCATTAAAAATAATGTTTCCCCCCAAGTGGCGCAGAACTGCCTGGCCACACTCCTCCCTCACCGCTGGAATCGCTGGTTACGCCGTAAATCTTCACAAAAGCCTTTTAAATTCTTTTTCAAATAATTGCGTTATTTAATACTTTATGCGCCTTCTGATTACAGCTGAGCAAATAATTCACAAATGACATTTAGGGAGGTTTAACCATGTTTTTTTTCACAGAACTTCAATGTCTACCCCATAAGTAATTAATAGTTATTTATTGTTCGTGTTGATTCACAGGGTTTTTAAATTGTGTTAGCTTTTGCTGTGATGATCAGTCCTCAGATAGGTCCTTGAAACAAATTCACTGTGCTACTGAAATCTGAGCTCCGCTTTTGTGCTCTGAGAGGCACCGCTGTCTGTAAATACTACCAACAGCAAATTTACAATTTATCTGCTGGAAATACTTGTTTGCTCTCGATGACTGGTGTCTGCTGTTCTCCCGCTGGTGCTCTCTAGAAATGAGAGTGAAAGACCCTGATTGCAGCTGAAGGGATTTCCGCGGAGCCTGAAATGTGCCAGGGATGCTGAAGAACAACCAGCAGGATTTCCCATCTCCTCTCTGCTGCGGGTGAGCATCGCTGATGGAGCAGCAGGTATCGTTGGGGAGGCTTCCCCTGCCCTTGTGCAACAGCATCTGCTCAGCAGGAGGGAGAAAACACAGGAAAAAAACGCATCCTAGCCCTTCCAAGGATCTGCATTTGAGAGGGCTGGCTGGCCCGTGATGAGCGGTGATAATTACTGCTTTTACATGTCAGACGTTCTCCCAGGCGTCGGAATAGCTGCACTGTGCTTTTGCTGCCACAGACAGCACCGTTTGTAATAGGAATTACTGAAAATTACAGAAAAAAGGCCAATTTACAGTAGTGGGGCATGGATCAGAGTTGAAACTGCAGCAGGTTGTTTCTACCACGGATAATTTAAACCCTTCAAAGCTGCCAGGGCCTTGGGTGTCATTCCTGTGGGCACTGCAGTCGGGGCACCCGGGGGTTGTTGCAAGACCAAACGGAGGAGCAGCGGCTCGCTCCAGCCTTCCTCCTTCTGCCGTCATGTAACGGGCATGCGGAGTGTGCAGCTCCCGGGATGCCGTCTGCCCACGGAGGCTGTCGTCCACTTCCCCGGACTTGTATCCGCACCTCTGGCTCCTGCCAAAATCCGCTGCTTTGGTACTTGTGCGGAAGCCGGGGAGATGCTGTCACGCCGCAGTAGTAACAGACAATGCTGAGCTGGGGCAAAGCCCCCGGTTCATTTTCAGGCTCTGTCTGGCCCCTGTGTGGCATCACAGGAATGGAGTCGCTTCTCCAACCTACGCAACGGGGACGGAGAGCGTGACCCAAGCAGCCGATGTGCCATCGTCTCGGGGGGCAGAGTCAGCAATGCGTACGGGTTTCTTTTCCCGCCAGTACGGCAAACATCAGCGCTATAAAGTTGCATAGATTCCATCTGTCCCCCAGCCAGCTGGGTGTGATCTGTTTTTCGTAGCGCAGCCTGGTCCCTGCAAGCGAGCGAAGGCACCGCGAGTGTCCATCTGGCGCACGATGAGAAACGGCTCTCGGGAGAGAGGCAGGAGCTGCCGGGGGGTCTGTGCCCCGGCCAGGGGCTTTGCCTGTCCGGGTGGGACTGGCAGAGGTGAGCCCGGCCCTGGCCCTGGCAGCTCGCCGGACTCACACGTGGCACGGAGAGAGAGCTGAAAAGGCTGAGGTTCCTTGCCACCTTCTTTTGAAAGCGCCTTTGGACTGTCTGGAAGCTGGTCCAAGAAATCTGTTTTCTCGGACTACATTAAGCAACTTTTCTAGCGAATCCCTTTTCCACCAGCCTTAACAGAAGTGACCCACGCATGCTCAGGTGTCCAGCATGCTGCTGAGAAAACGACTCCATAGGCTTATTGCTCTGAAAATCCCTTCTGTGCTTCCCTCCCCACGCTTGCCCTCTCCATCAAACACCCAGTGTGATATACGTTGTCACCTATGCAGTCCTCCGTGGCTTGTCTTCTCCTGGCTGCCATCCGTTACGGGATGACAGCACGGCTATTCAAAACACAAGCAGGGGAGTCGGCACGGGGTGAACGTGGGACCCCTGCCATCAGGTTGTGGTTCAAAGTAGCGGGGCTGGCTGTCTTGTTTTCCCTGGGTGAAATGAACTTCCACAGAAGGAGCAGCGACCCACTCGAGTCCCCGATCTGAGAGCAGAGCCGGGACAAGTGTCCCCACAGATAAACCGTGGCCGAGCATCGCTGGGGGAGATCTCTGTCTCCACGAGGAGAGCGGGACCCTCGGCAGAAGAGGGACTGGCAGCAGGAGGGACAGACCAGAAACCAAACACAAAACCCAGCCACGCTCCGTAAACACCCGAGGCCACAATCAGGGGCTTCAGTAAAAGCAGCAAGGTGCGAACCCCAAGACTGCCGACAGAAATGTCAGCAGGGCGCTGTGCTGGTGAACCGAAGGGCTGCTCGTGGAGAGCTCCACGTCTCTGGTAATTGTCACCAGTATTTCAGCAATAGCACTGCCGTATCCAGTGTGGGTTTGGGAATTTTTTTGGTGACTTTTTAATTATTTTTTTTTTTAAGTGCTGCTGGAAAAAATGCCTGATTGCTTTATTTGGTGCCATTCGTAACAGCGGCTGAACGAAGGGTATTTATTTCGGTAAAACTCTTAATGACTGGAAAGAAAATGACTTGCAGGTAATTATAAATAGCTGTGAAGCTAAAGGCATTTCATAGATTCATTCACTGCTGAGATAATGATAGCTTTTCTCATGAAAATGTCATTTTATTCCTCAGAAAGATTCCTTAAAATCCCTCGTCAGCCACAAGACCTGCGCGGTGCCCGGG
>NW_009596988.1:0-24286 GCF_000690535.1 Cariama cristata
CCGCCGCCGCCGCTGCTGCTGGCTCACCCCGTTGCTCCCCATCAACGCCGGCAAGGCAGTATGACAAGATTTGAGGGACATTTAGGACGTTTAGCCACCGAACAGCAGGGAATGGCTCTCCTGAAACTCCTCTGGCTTGGCCGGGTGTCTGAGCCCCATCTCACAGGGTTCGCTTGGCCGCTGGAAGTGCCGGGTGGTTTTCAAGAAAGGAACAGTTTGGATCAGTAAAAATGTGCTGTGCTGGATGCTGGGTGCTGCTAGTCATTTCTTATGTATGAACAGACATAGATGTTAGTAAAATATTTAGCTCATGCCACATGTGCAATCTGGGAATGAACATACTTATATTTGCTCAGGAAAGTAATCTTTAGTCACCTATAGCGTACGGTTGCTGAACATGTGGCCCTCATTTATCTTGGTAAGCATTAGTCTGAAGTTTTGGCGCTAGCAGAGAGACCCCATAGCTGAGTAACCCCCCAGCGTCACCTGCCAGGCCTCAGCCATCCCGCCCAAAATGTTTTCGACATCGAGTGTCCCACCATCGAGTACCTCGCTGCCTGAATAACAAAACCAGGTGCTGGCTGCCAGGCTGCAGAAAAGAAGGTGCAGAATTTATTAGCTGGAAGAAAAGAGAGAGCCCAGGCTTGGCAACCTACTTATTTTGTATCTCCAGGTGAACAGAAATTGGTAGCAATGAAATGAGGAAGATTTGTCTTCAAAAGTCTTTTTTCTCAGCAGTATACAGCTCGGCAGTTTACTAAACACTACAGATAACAATAATAAACCATGACGATGTGTATTTTAGTCTAACCGAAGTGATACTTACCCATACTTTACTATTTCCCCCAAGGAAAAAAAGATACCTCAAAGAAACAAAACAAGCTACCTGTAAATTATTATTATCATAAATCTAACTGCATTTAACATTTTTTCCTCAACCTTTGATCCATGCGGTGCATGTGTAATAGGGACTGAATCTTACTGTTCTGCATCCCAGGTCGGAGGGCCTCGCAGATAGTGTGATATATTTTTGCACATTGAAGAAGCCCTGAAGATGAAGATGCCTAGTTCTGATCATTCAATAGATTTCCGGGGTGATTCAGCGTAAATTAGTTAATTCATCCTTGATCTGCTTAATCCAAACCACTGCATGAGGTCATTAATGGTTCTTACTTGTAAAGCGATAATAATAAAGCATCCACAGTGTTGTGATGAGCGAAGTTGTGACTCTGTTGAGAGCTGCAGATGACGGACGACAAACACTACCAACCCACCGACACCAGTGTGTAGCCATAAGGCAGTGCTGAGCAGTAGGCTGGTTTTCTGGGAAAGCTGTGGTCTGTGTTTAGGGCTGTTTGTTTACTTTATACGGATAAACCTGTAGTAGGAACGTAACGTTTGTGGTCAGAGGAGCACCACTTGTTCCTTGCCTCCTGCCTTGCTGCTCTTGACTGAACGACGGCTTCTCCGCCCCATCCCATGCATTGCATGCTGGATTTTCAATGCCCAGTGGTGAAAAACCACCCGAATACTGGAAGCCCAAAATCCAGATGTGACCCAGCTGCTCTTCATACAGCTCTTCCACAAAGAGGACGAGAGAGGTACCCACCCGTATAACGCAGTGCCCGCTCAAGAGTCAGCACAGACGAAGATCGGCTTTTCTCCATCTCTCACTGCTGGGTATCTAGCAGCGGCGCGGGGCCCGGGGATCCCAAAGCTCCACATTGCCCTACCTCAGGCAAGGAACGCTCAGTGGAAGAAAGCTCTTTCTTTTGTCGGCTGCACCGAGAGGATTAGTCATTTCACAGAGGTTACCCAAGGCCGCTATCAGGTAGCAATAACTTTGATTGCTAAAAGCTGCAGTCAAGCTGATAAGCAGGAGCAGAGAGCTGGTATATCCCATTTCAAATCTCCATGTGTAAGCCCAAGGTCCTGATTTTTATAATCTTGCCTGAAAGCACCTACAAATTATTTCTCAAAAAGAAACACATTTCAGTTTACCCTGATAGCATTTCCTTTTTTCTCTTTTTTCCTCTTTTTCTTTTTTCCTTTCTGTTTTAGACAGAAGTAGCATCATTATCTTCTTTGAACTGCAGAGCGCCAGCAGAAGGGTAATAGAATAACGAGACTGCACGCTACGTCAGGGAAGCAGGAGAATTTTTTTTCCTGGTGTGTTTCCAACTTGCCTCTCTCCAGCGCCGTCCTCACTCAGCTGCTGATCAAAGCCTGAGTTTTCTGCACTAGTTATTTAGACTGCAGGCTCCTCAATGCAAGGGCTATAATTTTTATATCTGGGTCTTCAGGCACAAGTCCATCAGGGGAAAAAAAAACACCTTAATCTTTATTATTCTGTACATGTGTATGCTTTAGGTGTCTCTAATTTTGTATTCCAGTGATTGGCAGAATTAGAAAATAATGACTAGCACAATTTTAAAGTCAAATGACAGTGTCTCCAGCCGGTTGTATTTCTAAAACCTACATTCATCTACAAGTATCTTGGTTGCTGCAGACCATTAATATCATGTGGATTGTGTGGCACAGTTTACCTTTCTGTATAATGCAGAATAAATTAGGAAAAGAAAGGAGAAGTCCATGAACGCCTTAGATAACGTTAAGAAAGAACAGACAAGGGGAATACAGAAAAAGAAACTGTGAAGAACTGGGCTGAGAAGATATGGAGCCCTTGAATTTTGACCACAGTAAATAAATACTTTATTCCTTAGTGCATGAAAACAACGCCGTTGTGAGGCTCGGAGCTCCTCTTACCTTGTCTCCTTGTCTTTTCTCTGTTCTTAGCATTTCTGGTTTTAGAATACAGTCATAATTGATAGGATTACGATATAACTAGGAATTTCACGTATCTCATTACCTTGAGATTGACTGCTGTAATAATGCATGTGGCCGTTCATCAATGTTTTGTCATGATTTCAGAAAACCGTTCCATATTCAGGAAGACGTGAGATACCAAATGGATCACTTTGTAAGTGGAGTATCTTTGTTGTCCCTTTCCGCACGGCCCACCGCGTTGTCACTCTCAGTTAACAGATCGGGCAGGCTGTTACTCAGCAGGATTTTTTTTCCCTGCACAACTTGCATCTGAATTCAAATAACAGCTTCTTGGTGTTTCGGTGCTGACGTACTGCACTAGCCAGTTCGGACAAGTCCCTTACTATTTTCATTATCTCTAATCTGAGGAGAAAAAATATATAAAAATACAAATTAAATAAACATCCTCTCTCTCTCTGTGTTCCTCTTGTGAGGAAAATGACCACGTTTTTCTAAAAGCTTCCGTCTGTTTTATCTACAACTCCTTTGGCAGTACGTTCGACAGACTTTAGTACGCCGGGCAGACACAGTTAGCTTGTTCCTTTTCCTTTCTTCTGCTGTAATCCAAGTGCTTTACAGTCATCTTTGTTGTTCAACTAATTATCTGATATTAACACATTCAAAATCGGCCCTAACATAATTTTTTAAAAGTGGGACAGCATTTTCTACCCTCAACTCCTTAGGCTGGGATCTAATTTTAATGTTAGATTACTTATTTTTATTCCAAGCTCAGCCGCCTTTGTGTGTAAGCTCCTCCCGAGCTCCTCCCCGAGTCACAGCCCTGCTGTGGTAGGTAGGCACCGTAACGCATCTTGAGAAATTCAAGGCTGTTTTGCCACACTGAGTTAACCTGACGTCAGGGGCCAGAAGGTGCAGAAAAATGAGGGGGACGGGCTGGGGCGGAGGGCAGCAGGCAATCGTGATAAATACGCTAGCCCGGGGTGCACGATGCCCTTCGAGCAAAATGCCCGTCGCTTGCACGGCCACAGGTCCGCCTGACCGTCTCTGCGTCACCCCTTCTCGGTCCTTCTCTTTCTGCCTAACCTGCAGAGAAAGCAGCGTATTCCCCTTAGTGTACTTCCATTTCTGCATGTTGGGATCTGTATCTTCAGTAGATTCTCTCCACTCTATTTTTATCTCATTAGATTCAATATCTCTATCGATTAGATCGGATTCAAGGGAATATTGTGTGCATAAAATACACTGGAAACTTGTATCTTAAGTTTCAGCAATTTTTAACAGCTTCATTTTAAAACCCCAGAAAATTGCACTGTATTAATAGAAATGCTGACATCCCTTTAGCTGCAGTGACATTAACTGAAGCTACCATAATTTATCATCATTCTGAAGAATATAACCTCTAAAAGTACATTAAATAAGAGTGCATTAATGAACAATTACACTAATCAATTTACCCTCCCAACATAACTCTCTTAACTGCAGCAGAGGATTGGAAAAAAGAAAACGCTCAACAACAGAAATGCCTGTGCAGGACAGGAACCTCTGGCCAAGACCGTGAGACAATCCTCCGCAAGGGCAGGCGGGGGTCGTCACTCAAAGTCACTCCTGACACAAGCTGTTTGCTGCTTATTTATCTGGTGTTCCTGTTTCTTTCTTTCAGGCATGGCTATTTTTTCAGTGCTGTTCCGTTCTCATTTGAATAGCTCTATATCAGTATAGGTTTGTTTAGTTGCTAGACACATAAATAGCTAATGCTCGTGCTAAAATGAGTACACTTTTTCAGCAAGTTTATCAGTTAGAGGTTAGAATAGGAAACAGGATTCCTGTGTTCACACAACATAGAAACCTGGGTAACTTGCTTAATTTTAGTAACTTGGTTCACTCCTTGCCGTAGGGAAAAAAAATAACATCTTCCATCATAGGGGCATTATTTATTCAGTGAAATAGTATGATAGCTGGACAAAGACAATTTGGAAACACTTTAAAAATGAAGGCACTCACCACTCTGCAAAAATAGTTTTCAGTGGAACGGGTGTTTCTTTGTAAGTCTTTTTATTTTAAGGGTAGGCAGCGGGAGAAGACGCAGTTCACTCTTACCAAAATTAAACAGTAGCTCCTTAGTAGTCTGTGAGTGCTCCCAATAAGGAATGAATACAAACCAAAAGAGAAATGAAACAAAACAATTTTTCACAAACCATCATTATTTTTTACATTTATTTTGCTCACTTTAAGGTACATGTCACCATTTCTTTGCTGTTTCCTGTTAAATGATCAACGTGGATGCTTTGTACTTGACCCCTTAAGAAGTTCCCTAATCAGAAGTAGAATTTAAGGGTTTACATACAAGATTGCACAAGTGTTAATAACAGCTCTCTCTGCCAGAGAACACCATTCATTAACGTCTTTACTGGGATAACGGAACCCCTGGGACACCAAAACACCAGCAAAAACCTGTGCTATGGATGGCATGTCCCATTTTCCCACCTACGAAACATTTTCCATCCGATTAAACTCCCCCATAGGCTGGACTTGGCTTTTGCCTCCCTGAATCACAGGAGGACACGAGTGGTTAGCAAGAGTGAGACAGGAGCCAGGCTTGAAATGCTTCGGCATTGATCCCTCCGGCTCCGAGCCAGCCGCAGCCCAGCCACCGCACAGCAGAGCCCTCGCCACCCTCAGCAAACCCTCGCACGCTCGCTTCCCAACCACCGACGGACAGGACAAGGCTGGACCAGGTTTTGCCATACCTGCCCTGCCAGCGTGCCCTCAGACCTTCTAGGAAGCCCCGCTCTTAACTAACTCCATACAGGCTTACAAGACTACCATTAGCCTCTGATTTCCAAAACACGTAGAGTTTTGTTAATGTGCTGAAAGGCTAAATAACTCTTACTTGCTACCACTAAGGGGGTTTTTCTTTCCTTGAAATGACAAGAATTTGGGCTTTTAACTAAAATAAATAAAGTCACTGTGATAACATTAGATCTGAACATTACAGATGTGTATATAAATTTTTAATTCCGAGGAAATGAATAGCCTTTTTAGTGAACAGAATAAATTACGCAAGTAAAGCTTTCTGCCCACCAAAGACTTTAGTTACGAGTTTGGTTTGCGGTGTCTGGTTTTCTGGGGCTACACCTGTAAAACAGGAGATGCTCTGCAAGCCGGGGCATCTGACCAAGCCCATCTGTAGACCTCCGTGCTGCGTAGGTAATCTCACTCTGTGACGCTTCACATTTTCACGCTCGTTTTACGAAAATTCAGCCTGAATGAGGTCAGTTATCACAAGATACAGTCAAAGCTATTTCAGCTAATGGTTTCAGTCATCTTGACTGAAGTGTCTCGCCCCCCTCCCGAGCTCCTCCTGGAGCGGGCACCAGTGGGGCTGCCCACAGCGAGGTGTGGGGCAGAGATCAGCCACTTCGCCCGGCCGCCCTGCTCCCTGTGCCGCCGGCTGCTGATGGGCTGGGGAGCCTCTTCTTCCCACAATTTCCCTTGCATGACCAGGAAATTTTGGCCGCTCCGTTAGGACAGCCTTCTGTCTGCTTTGCACAGCCAGGGCCAAGACTGAGGTCTGAACCTAGTGAGCGCTGTGGTTTTCCCAGAGGGATGAGTACTCTTGACTTTTTTTTTTTTTTTGAGTCACTGGGAGTGTTTGAAAGGAGCGCACGGATAAGATTTCCAGAAGCGATGGGGAGCCACGACACCCAGCGTGCTGGGCAGCCTTGACGGGGGTGAGCTTCACCCCTCGGACAGGCAGGGCTGCCGATGGGGCCCTTCCTCGTCCCGTGCCCGGCACGCCAGGGCCAGGGCTGAATCCTGACTGCCACGGGATTACGTGCCCAATTCAAGGAAAAGCATTTGGCTCTAAGTACACAGTTCTTCAGGGAACGAGAAATTTTCTAAGAGACGTTTGCCCATTCCTTAAATTATGTTGCAGCTAGTTAAATAACTGCTGTGCTAGATGCTCTGCAGGCAGTAATTATTGCTCCATTTTCTTCTATTAGGCAGTCCTGAACTGAGCCATGAAAATTGCTTTGAAATCATAGCAGACAAAGAGGAAACTTTTGGACATCATCTATTTTGGGATGTTCCAAACCAAAGCTATCTTCCAAACCAAAAAAGAAGTCCAGCCCTGCCAAGTCCTTAATCACTAAAATGAAGCAAAAGACCACAAAACTGAATGAAAATATGATTGAAACATTTTTCCTACTCTGGAAAAGCCTCTTTTGGAGTTACTGTCAGAAGAAAATGAGGGAGAAACAAAACCCCTTAATACATCACTGATGTGTCTAACTGGAGGTGACTCGCAGAGGCCAAGCATTTGAAAGGGCAGCAACGCTGGAGTTTGTCCTTGCTGGGAAAGAACTCGTACGTGGACTTTGCATTTCAGAAAATAAAGCCTTACTAGCATTTCCAGAGAAATTTCCAACCATGTGAGAGCAAGAATCTTCTTAAGATACTTGCCTTTATAACATAATTGTAATATAATATCCAGGCACTTACGCTTCAAGCACTTATGGGCTCATCTTAAAAACATTTACCAGGTACCGGAGGACGGGATTATTTATAGCACAGAAGTACCAAAGGGCTCACTCCGCCAGGATCGGGTGCCTCTGAGCTCAACAGCATGTAAACACAGAGCAACGAAGTCCCTCAACCACACAGCGGTGTCTGGCCCAGGACAGAAGGTATGTTTTAAAACTCTGTCCATACGATCTGACAAATGCTGTAACTCCTGTTAAAAGGACCAATGTATATGTAAAACACAAACGTATCCAAGCTCTGGCAAATTCAGTTTAAATCTAGTCTGAAATATGATGCTGTGAACATGAAAAAAAAAGACAAGAGCAAACTAAATTCTATGATTGGGGAAACTATCTGGGAATGAAACTTAATTTTAGCAAATCCTGTGAAACAATCGTTATAAAATACAAAATCATCTGTCCTTGCCCTGAGGTAGCGATCACCAGCTAGCAACATTTTGTCAGCATCAGACCCAAAACAGTCCCGACAAGGGATGTGAAGAAGGGGAGCACAGCAGAAAGCTGGTTTCAGCGAGTACACGACACGGTAGGGATGGACACGCTCACAGCAAAGTTTTGCTGAAGTTACTAAATACGAGAGCGCAGTTCCCAGCAAAGACGCCTGCAGCCTGACCCTCCACTGGGGTGGTTGAAAGCGTTTGCGTGTATGAAACTCCCTGAGTCGCGGTCCTTGGACTCTCTGGGTGGGATTCAAGGAGCACACAGACATCCCGTTTGAGCCGGGGACCCTGCAGCCCCAGGCCCCCATGTCCTGTCCCTCCGTGTGTTTCTGCCCTCCCGATGCAGCCGATCCTGCCCCTCAACCCATCCGCAGCCAAGCTGGTGGCACTGGCCAGGAGAGATGCTTTTACTCCTGTTTAATCTATCACATTCGTTAACTTTTTCTTAAACAATCTTTAGAGTCTTTCTATTGTATTTTGAAGTGTGTCCTCCCCATCATTTGGGTGGCACTGCAGCCCACGCAGCACTATTCAGTAGCATTTCTCTCCTCGGGAGCCAGGAGAGTTTACTTTTCCACAGAAAGAGCTTTGCTATTTTGAGTGTGGAATGAGGTGGATGTCTGCTCCTGGAGGTCCCACTCCAAAAAAGAGAGTAAAGCAAAACCTTGGATGTCTCTCAGTGCCGTGCTGAGCCCAAAGGGGTCTTCTTTGCCCAAAAAGATCAGCGAAGTCTCAATTATGTGTTATTAATACAACAGAGAGAACTATTAAAATATCGTAGGCAAGAGTATTACAGCAAGCTCTGAGATGTACGTTATGAGATGTCCACAGCCCACCACGCTGACAAACCGCGAGGCAGATGTGCTGCAAGTGAGATTGTCTCCAGGAGTGTCTGTGGCAAGGTCTGCAGGGAGCAGGGATGGCTTTGAGACAACCAGCTGGTACAGCTGGAAGACCTGGCGAGCTCTGGGCATGTAAGCATCTCTTCACATCCTAACATTTCGCTGTTTCCCTGTGCTCCACTGCCTACCTCCGTTTGTTATTTCTTGTCAGGTAAAAGCTTTGGGCCATTTCAGTCCTGTGTTTCAGCAGCGCCCAGACCGCAGCTGCCAAAGAATGCGACTCCTCCATCCTACGGTTACACCAAGAGTCATGAATAATAACACCGAGGATGCACGTGTCTCTGTTACAAGTGCAACAAGGCGAGGCGTTTTGTCCTATTTCTTCTTTATACCTCCTCGGACATAAATTGTAACTACAGCAGGTCAAAAATACAAACCAAACATTTAAAGATCACGATTCTCAACTTAGATGCCATAAAAATATTCTGCCCACCTTGAACAATAGATGATTCATTTGCGAAAACCGATGATTTATTTATAAAGATGCAAAGTGCAAAGCTGCACCGAGACCTCGGAGCGAGCGAGTGAAACGAGCAGTGCGTTACGAAACCCTCCGCTGGCAGCGGCGCAGATGAAGTACGGGCAGAGGGAGAAACACACCAGGCACAACATCCCCAGCCTTCGAACAAAGCGGGTGAGGGTTTCTTCGGACTCCTCCGTTTCTGCCAGAAATAAACCAACTGAATAGCTCTTTTTAAAATAGCTGTTGGCCTCATTTGTAACATTATCAAATGCCACAATTCTTCCTCTGTTTCCCCTCTCCATGTCTTTTTCCCATGAAAGCTGAAGCCTGGATTTGTTTTTAGGAATAGCAGTCAATAAACAGAGGCACAGTAACAATAGCAACGGGCAAGAAACATTACCAAATTCGAATATGAAAAATGAAGGTAAACAAAACCTTTTCAACAATGCCTGAGGAAGCCTACCAGTCGTAGGGCTGATCCAGAAACCCTGTTAATCCAAGGATTGCTTTTCACCTTTAGGATACACTTTCAAATTCAGCCAAAGCTGTCACTAATAATTAATACAATACTAATTTTTGGGTGCTCTCCCCTATATACATTCAAGATTACACCATTCCAGCATGAAATGTATAACTAAATAACACAACTTTATTTGTAGGGTATTTCCGTGGGTGGTGAAGTGATTCAGATGCTCTCTGTGTTCTCCTTACAGGGTCTCCTCTCCAAACACTAACCGTGCCCCGCTTGGTTTCAGTGCTGAGCTCTGATTATTATCCTGAGCTTCACTTGGCGCAGTGTGAAGGGACCAACCAGGGAAAGCAGTGAGGATCCCTCATTCACCACCCCCGGCCTGACAGCAGCAGAAGCATCTCTGCATCCCTCACCGACAACAGGCACAGTGGGATGGCACCAGCCCACGCCCTGGCCTTACTAGGTTTGGCCCCAGCCCTTCACTAGAGTCTTTCCCAGAGTTAAGCCTCTACTTTTTCTTCCATCAACTGTTTCAACTGGAAACCATCAACCTTCCTGCACCAGGAGAGGCAGAAAGCAGTTAGGGAGAGCAAGCCCCAAACACTACGTAAGGCTTTACATTTGCCAGATGCCCCAGTAACTCTGCCGGTCTCCCTCAGGAGTGGGGTACGGGGTCTCAGGGGTGGGGTACGGGGTCTCCGAGCCACCGGCAGAGCCAGCCACTCGCTCCCCCATCAGAGAGCAAGGAGTGGTTCCTGTTGGCATCCATAGTTCTGCTGCCTAAGAAGTTTCCAGCTCTCGCAGACTGGCACAAAGAGGCTTTTCACAGAGGTCCAGATTGCTTCCAGCGCCTGTCCCTTCTTTATTTACAGGAAGGCTCTTAGGTTTAGGCTGGGGAGGTCTGCAGATTGGCAGGGGGGGAGTCTAGGGGAAGAATTTTGTCAAAGAACGTAAGTTGCAATGCATCCTCCAGAGTGTCTGCTTTCCAATCCATTTAATCGTCCCTGGAAATTAACTTCACAGACCCAGCTCCTTTGACTGTGCATGATTTATCTTCAGAGTATATTGGTTTTTTATGGCCTTTGTGATCCACTTTGCTCCTGAACAGCTCAATTACTTTGGATCTGTAGAGCCAAAGACAAGACAACTCGTGGGGCCAAGCGGGTACCTACCAGGCAGGTCCGTGACAGGGCTGAGCCAGAGGGCACCGGCCCGCGGAGCAGACACTTTGCTTTCTCACTTCTGTGCTCCTACGGGGTCTGGTTCTCCAGCACTGCTCTTCAGCTGACTCCAAAGCAGGCTGCTTCAGCACCAAGGGGAGCCATGGGCGAGTGATGCCAAGGGCAAACAAAGCAAAAGCATTCCCCATTTTGGCCACCAGTATATCTACTCAAGCATAAAATGGCACTGCAGAAGAAGTATGATGAGAACGAGAGCCCAAAGCAGATGGTTGAATGGAGCCAGGCAACAAAACCAGCGGTGGTGACCTCAAACTGCTCTTGTCTTTGCATATTGTTTTCAGACACAGGAAAAGGATTTAGTAACATACACATTGGTATCCAGTCCTATTTAGCTACCCAAGAAGAGGTGACATATGGGGCTGATGAGACACCTATAGGCACCCGAGGCATCTCGGGTGGCACCTCAGGGCTACATTCAGGCAGCAGAATCCCGCCTGAACCTTCAGGTATTGACCTAGAGCTGTCAAACACCTGGATTGCCCCAGACAGAGCAAAGTTCCCCTGCAAACACGGGAGGAGCCGCTGCCTCCATCCGCCTGGTTGCTGCTGTATGCGAGGGAAGACAAACAGCAATATTAGCAGCTGGTAACAAGCTCATATTTTTCTTACCTATCATGCACTGTTTTCTCTCTAATTCTACAGAGAAGGAAGATACCTATTATTTCTTTGAACTGGAGCAGGCCTTCTCTCTCTCTCTGCTCATGTATGTGTAGGCAATGGGGCCAGCTACCCACACAAGTATTATCTGACCCGGCTTTTACAGATTTTCCGTAGGAATATAAATGCAGTCAGACTGCCCAGGAGGTAGAGATATCAAATGAGTAAGACGGCACTGAGCCCACATCACACACCTCCGTTAACCGCATCTGGCACACATAAGGACAGCACCGTATTCAAGCAAAACCAATAATGGAGTATTTGGGGCACGGAGAATATAAAGGTTTTTGTAATAGTAATGTCGGTGGGATGGCCTAATGATAGAAAAAGAGCGAGATTTGAAGAAACGTGAAATGGATTTTATTGGACCAACTGATGCACTTAGGAAAGGCAGGCAAGTTCTCAGGCACAAAAAAATTGGGAAGCAGTTGCTTTCATGACACAACAGCATCTGGTACAAAAAGCTAGCAGCAGCAGTATGGAAATGAGGGGGAAAAGCATTACGGAAGAAATTATCCAAAGATTCTCATCAAATAAAAAAATCCTGCGTTATCATGATGGGATAACTTGGGATACTTCTGGAACTTTGTGATCCATGCACATGCATGATGAAATTGATTTTTTTTTAAAAAGTCCTGCTATCATGCTAGGATGAATTGCTAGGATGGTTTCTGGTTTAAAATTGCAATGCAGCTAGAAAGAGCTATAGCACTAAGAAGATTTCATTTTAGTGAAGTTGCCATTAATGTTTCACCTAATGTAAGTCAATATTCTTCTTCACTTAGGAAAATGTATCCAATCACACCCTATTTTATTTGATTGCACTAACAGAATTCTATACCACCCGTTCAGAGCAAATCAGCGATGCGTTCCTTTTGTACAACAACAGACTGAACACCTGTCTTTATAAGTATGATTGCATTTTTGTTAAGAGTAAAATAAAGGAAGTTAAATGCTAACTTGGTTGGAAGAAATAGCTTTAAATCAGAGGGACGGTAACACATAGTTCCATTGCTTATCTTGTTTGCAGATTAGAAGCCCCTCTCACGCTGAGGTTAGTTTGGGTGGGACGGCATTACAAGTGTTTGAGCCGTGAGAACAGCATTCTTCGTATAGCTCTTTGCAGCTAGCACAGGGGGTGGGATTCCCAGAGGACACTATGAAGTAGCGTTACCGTATGTTAAAGTAACTTCAGTTTAAAGCCCGAAAAGCTATAATCATCGATAGCACTCTGCCTGAAGGACTGAAGTGCTCAGGAAGCAATTGTTTCAATGACAAAATCTTTACAGCAGCAGGCATCAAAAGTTCTATAATCAGTACAAAAAAGAAGTGCAAAAGCCTTTATAACACGTAGAAAACAAAAATAAAGGTATGCTGATGAATGCAAACAACTACCACGCAAGGCAATTATACAAATTACATTCCGACTATCCTTTCCGCAGGATAGCAGGGTTTTACTGTATTCCTCCCTACTTATCCTTAGAGATTGCACATGCATGTAATGCAAAATGTTTTTATCTAGAAGTGCCAAATCCCTTAAAATACCAGACCTTTGATCTGTCTGACCTGCAGTGACAATAACAGAACTTAAGAGACAACAGCTAAATTAGCCGACAGTCATTAGCCACGGCGGACTTGCAGTAACAGATGTGTAAGTGTATTGCAGTTCTGTCTGACTCAAAAAATGATGCAACTGTGAGGCTTGGTTTGAGAGCGGGATGATACACAATCAAGTTTATTCAAATATGGCAAATTAAATTCCTATTAAAAAAAAACATGCAAGAAAGCTGTGTTTTATAGTACCTGTATCAGTTACTAATTATGAAGTTAAACACAGTGTTGTACATCTGTATTTAAAATGTCACTTATGGATATTATTTAATCTAACCCTTTAGATTTCCTTGAGAAAATCGCCCTGCAAGTACAGTATTTGGCTACGCTGGAGAGTATACGCAAAACCAGCACTTGATCTGGACAGCTTTGGCACGTGTGCGTAGGCATTGTCCGTGACAACCAGATGAGAACTGGGTATACGTAGGCGTCCCAGGCCCCACCAGCACCCTTTCTGCGTGCGCTTGCTTCTCTGATTCCCAGCACCGCCTGCCTCAGACTGCGAGGAAGGCAAACCTCCTCCTTCGCTCTCCACTTGGCAAGATATTTCAGGATCATGGCAAGGGCCGCGATGAAGAAATGGGAGGCCCAGGGCATCGGAAAGGGTAGGATCAAATGAACCACGACACCCTCGATCTGAGGGCAGAAAGGAGGGGTCTGGTAGTCGGCAATCGTTAAGCTGCTGGTCATCTACCAGAAGCTACCGATGCTCAGCGAGTGAGATGATTTTTAGTATGATAAAAGAGAAGGAGGGCTACATGCCAGGAACAGACATTCCTCTGGGAAAACAGCAGATTTGAAAACCTGGGAAAGCTATATTTAAGTGCAAACTGATAGGGCTGAGAGCCTGGGTGAACAAGAGACAACATCCACGAGTCACGAGAGAAAACAGACAACCTCCCATAAATAGTTCTACTTTCAGTTGAGTCTGACTGGTTTGTTATAGCCCTTGGGCTGCTCTCCTGCTCTGCGTAAGGCAGGACATGCCTGAAGCTCTGCACGACTCTCAGAATTTCTGCCAGTAATCTTCATACACAGGGAGCCTTCAGACCCCCTGACATGTGGCCACGCAACCCTAAATCATAGCTGATGTTGCCAGTTATCAGCTTCCCACACCCTGCTCCTTTCTCCTGTGAAGTAACTAAAAACCATAAACTGCTCAGTAAGGCTGGAAGCTTGACAGTGCTTTCGGCTCGTGACCAGACCCTGCCTGCCCTCTCCCCCAGCTTTCTGGGGCCGTCCAGACTGACCATGAAACTGCTGGACGGTCAGAAGCTCCTTTAAAGTGCCGTGCCGTCTGCGTCCTGCGCCTGGGGACGTCCGTCAGCCAGCAGCTGGGCAGCCCCTGGGCAAAAACCAGAAAGGGCAGATCGACATGACAGAAATGAATGCAAGCCACGCCAGTGAAAGCACCATTTAAATGCACGAATTCTACCACTGACTTTGGTGAGAGCAGGATCATACAAAAAATGAGGAACTGATATAAAGCACAATAGGGTTTTAATCATCCCTCTCCCACTCGCCTGCCTGGAAAGCTCTCCCCAACATGGCAGCTAAACCACAACGTTTGTTTGCTGATGCAAATCTCCAATAGAAATACACTTCTGCCACCTCACAGAGAAACTGGGGCACGATTCGGTCACTGATCCATAGGGAGGTGTAACTCCTAAAGCACGCAGTCCCGTCACCCAGCCTGCCCGCCGCTGCTCAGCTCTGTCCCCTTCTTCCATAGGAACTGGCTGTACCTGGGGAGAAGGTAGCATGGCTGTCAGCCACTTCATTCCTTCCAGAAGTTGTCTACAGACTAAACCTGGGGTTTAGTACAAGGTATCAGAAAGGATACATCAATCCTTTGAAAGCTGAGCCCCACTTGCCCACCCACCCACTCACTGCTTCCCCGGCAGGCTGGCCTCTGCTGCAGCACCGCACTTCCATTAGGCTTTCCAAGAGCAGTTGGTCGTTCAGGCTCCTACCCGCCACGTAGCACACCACCGCCTTGCCACAGCCAACCCATTTTCCCCCAACCACTGCTTTTTTTTTTAAATTTTCCCCCCCCCTCACCATGCCCAAGGAACAAAACTCCCTGCAGCCATTCCTAGGCGTACACAGCATGGTACAAGAAGAGGAGGTGGAAAGCACTGCAACGCCACTTTGAAGGACCCAGCCCCGGATCAGGGGCTTGTACAGGTCCCCCCACCAGCCCCAGTAGCCCGGTGGGGCCACCGCAGGCCCTATGGCCCCAGGAGGGGGTCCTGACCGCTCCATACCCGGCTGTGGCAGCAGTGCTTGTTTCCCTGCCCCTGCACAGCCAACACCCACAATAATCCTCGCCCCCCAGCAATGCCGTGGTGTCGTAGCCAGCCCTGACTGGGAGGCTGGGTACAGACCAGTCTCTTTTCTGGGCTCATTTTGATTTGCAATAGCCACTTAGAAATGGGCACTGCCACTCAGCAAAACACAGGAGAAAGAACCAACATCGAATGCTACTTCACTCCTAAAGGAGTTTATCATAAACAGAGTCAGTCATCAAATTGAATCCACAGTCCATCTGAGTAACCGGGGAACGCAAGTTTCTCTTACGGCTAGATTGAAGGTCGGTCCTCTCACTACACACCATCTCCTTAGGCAGTATGATTATGCTGGACCAGAAGCACTCCTTTTAGACAGTTTTTGTGTTACTGGTAAAATTCATCTTTGGATGGTTCTCTTTCAAATCCATATAATAATATTTGTCCTGGAAATAAACAAGGTATTCCCCAAATATTTGTACTAGAATTTGTTATTCCTGAATCCTTTTTCAAATAAAAGCTCAAATATAGAATGCAGCAGTTACCTGAAACATTACACATTTTTTTGTAAAATGCAGAAAAGAGGATGTGAGTGTTTCTCCAAAAGAAATCATCCAGTTCAACCTTGTTAATGCAAACTGGGCCTTTATTTTCCAAACAGTCAAAAGTTAATAGTTGTATTTAATTTATCCCTTACATAAAGTTATGGCCAGGCTAGTTTTTGCAGCTCTAATATTCCTCAAAGTATACTCTGTGATTTAAATGATTAGGTGGCATGCCAGAAGGGCTTCCCAAAGAGTTTACAACCTATGGCTCTTCTGCAGACACTAACTGCTTATACATAATTTCATTTTATCCATATAGATTTATGTCCCTTCCCATTACCTAATATTAAGATGCCTCTCACAACATTCCTGTGAGATAGGAAAAATACTGTAGTCCTGCCCTAGCACTGGAAACCCCACAGTATCCTGGACTCTTTACAAGCCTCAATGGAATTTTTGCCTGAACTGCTTGTATTTTCAGTTTCATTTTGTGCTGAAGATCAATAGAGGCAGGTGAGGCTGAGGCACAGTAATTTTAAGTGTATAAATACTGTGCAGATGCTATAACTTTAATTATACAAGCAGGCTTCTGTGCCTGTCCAAAACTTCAGTGATTAACAATGTGCTTACGCAGAGGCAGCAACAGGATCAGGATCCATGAATTTATGTCCCTAAACTTTGGCCGCAGCAGCAGAGCTAGTGGGGTGTATCCTCAGAAGTGCATCCCGTAGCGATACCTTGCCAAGGGGAGTCAGCTACCTTGTTAAGAATTAGCTGCGTTATGTTGTTTTACACGGATTTTCACATAGATGAAACACAAGTCTTCAAATTGCTTTCTCTGACTCCTTTTTTTTAGCTGGACATACATAATGAGCTAAAAAATAAGATGGAAAAAATACAGCCTTTTTTTTTTTTTAATCTCAGCTTTCACAATTGCCAAAGTAATGACGTATGGACCAGAGCAGGTCACTGTAAATGTTAATACTGGGGCGGTGACTCAGAAAGATGGTACCTGACGTATTGGTTAACGGATAAATAGCAGTTCGCAAGTTCTCAGTCAGTTCCAATGTCTCCCTCCAGAGATACCATCTCTGAGGTTTTGCCTGCAAAGGAAGTGGAACTGCTTTAATTATGCCAGAACGCATTTACTACCCGGGAAGCAGTCATGCCAAGTTAATGACAAACAGTACATAAAAGGAAACAATGTACAACTGAAAGTATACACATCCCAGTTTGACAGTTAAGATTACCTTGGTATAATAATTTTTGTTAAAAAACCCAAAACATTCTGAGATCGTTAACATTAGAATCTAGGCCCATTCCTGGCTCTGGAGACAAGTCTGTTAAGAACATGCAGATGAAGATGAGGCGTTGCCTCCAACTCCGGCTCTAAAGCACACATAGAGGCTCCTTTGGGGGCTGTGGGTACCACCCACACCTTAAGATCTCCTGACACATTCTCTGCAGAGCCCAACCTAAACCAGGAGCCCTCTGAAACTCTACTTAAACCCCTCTTTGAGAAAATTGACCAAGAAAAGCAACAGAAACAGGCATAGGAAAAGAATCTCTAACCACAACAACTTTTGTTTTTCGAGTATTTTAATGACAGTTCTTGAGATGCCCAATCCCACCTCATTCTTATCTCATACTTCATCACACTCACGTGCTTGTTAATATTTCAGCTGGATACGGTCACCCTACCTTCTTTGTCGTACCGCTCCTTTTCCTTGTGTTGATGGCTGAGCTCTCTCCCTACCAGTTTCATACAGAGCAGAAACCCTATCTCACCCATGATGTCTCTCTGTACTGTCTATTGGGAGGCATTAACTGCTTTCTCCTCTTAAAGAAATCTGACTCATGCATTCATACCATACAGTTCTTACCCTACCTGATAATGCTTTTTTGCAAAAAAAAAAACCCACAACATTTTGTTCAGAGGGGCTGGGCAGGCAGAGACATCACAAAACCAGATCCAGTTGCTTTCAGTATTTCTTCTTTACTGATGTGTCAAATAACTTTTGGGGCAGGTCACCCGAATGAATGCAGTACAACAGGTTGGGCATGTCTCAGTTAGTTTTCAGTCACAGAACACTATAGGATTTGTTAACTGGCACAGATATAACCTGCACTGTCATAGTGCTATCAAAGTACAGATTGTGCAAAACACGGCTATTAAGCTAGATACATAAAAATTAGAACTACATTTAGCCAAGAAATCAGCTATTCTCACAGCAAAGCGTCCTGCAAAACAATGAAAAATAATCCAAAGTATTATGATAAAAGATAGAAGTCATAGTAATTAAATAAAACATTTCTGTTCTGAATACAGTAACAAAAGGATTTGGAAAGTATTACATAAATGGGATTTCTGAACTATGCTGACTCTTTCGAATTCCTCATTCAGAGGCAGCCTCTGGATCTAGGATGAGGAATAATGAGCCACAGCCAGTAGGCAAAGATTGTTCAGGAAGCAGACTACTAACACCTATGTAAACACAGGAATAAGAATTTTTACCTGTAGTTACCGGGTTGCCAGACAATAGCAGTGGATGAAGGCGAGTGCCATCAGTTGCATTACCTTCCCTCAACTCAACAGACAGATGTCAGTTGTTAACGCTATAGCTCCCAGACCATCTAAATGGAAAACTCGGATCGAAGTACAGTAGTCTAACCTGCAGATCATGAACTTTAATCGTGATACCGGAATGGTCTTCTCATGAGTAAATGCGCTAACAGGACTCTGGCTTTCAATAAGCTAAGGTCAGACACAGGTGCTCATTTCTTACAGGAATCTAACTGCACACATTTATAAACAAAATACTGCACTCCCTTGGCCTTTATTTATTTGACAAAAAAAGTTCAAAGAATCACTTTCAGCATCTAAAATGAAGCACCTGCTTAGATCTTTGCAGTGATTTTGTTCTTCTCAACACAAAGCTGTCAGTAAAAGGCGCATGGCAGCAAACCCACGTATCCAGCAAGTGTCCTCGTCGGTGTTGTGGCATTTGTAGTTCCTTCATTTTATCTTGGGATGTTTAGGAACAAAAATCTAAGCACAGAGAAAACGTACAACCATTTAAGATTTACAAGCAGACAGATCTGTAAGTTTGAGATTAAGCTTAAACATAAGAAAATGCCTTAAACACAAGAAAACACTTATTTTTAAGACATTATAAAAACCCCTTTTTTTACTGTGAGGGTGGTCAAACACTGGCATGGATTGCCCGGAGAGGTTGTGGAGTCTTCATCCTTGGAGATACTCAAAACCTGACTGCTCAGGCTGACCCTCCTCTGAGCTGGGAGGTGAACTAGATGATCTCCAGAGGGGCCTTCCAGTCTCTGTCATTCTGTGATGCATAAAACTAGTTAACGGATCTGTCTTGTCTACGTTAAGGAGCCTAAAACATGCAAGAAATTGTCTCCAATTCCTCATTTCTTCACAGACAAATTCTTACAATAAGATAATCTCAGAGATTAATTTTAGATCCAAGTAACATGAAATTAATTAGTTTGTTTATTACACATTACCTGGCAATCAAAGACTGTGGGACGCAAGAGGGAAGCGGTGGGAATGTGCAGTACAGCCAGGGCAGAGGAAAGGCAGTGTCTCTGCCTCTTTCAGCAGCAGCTAACTGCTAGACCAGCTGGATCTGTTTCTTGGTATGCACATAAAAAGCAAAAAGTGGGAGTGTGACAGAAAATAGCAATAGAGACATAAGACAAGACAAGTGGAACTAAAATACATATGCACATCAATCATTAAACGTGGATTAGCTGCAAAACAGAACTCATTAATGCAGTCCGTACTTCCCACCAGTGATTCCACTCTCCTATGAAAAAGTTTGCAACGCATGATAAAATCGCAAGAGACGGGTGTCACAAATCTACCAAGTCACACAGTCAGGGAGTGATCTCTCGCCAAGAATCGCATGAACCACTTCAGCAAACACTTAAAAATGAGGCAGATGAGGTCTGAAGGAAACATCTTGTAGCACTTCCAACCCAGAAAGAAGGTCACAGTTGGGCAGATGGTGAAGGAGAAGCAGAGCAATCAAGGAAAATGAAGGAATCTGGGAAGTGCGTTCTTCTCCTAAAATCATTAGAGGAAGGCAGGCATTTTTGTAATTGCACATTTAAGAAGACCATCTCCAGAAGAGCATGCACATTTTCTATGGTCTTCAGACAAAAGCTCCTCCCTGGCAGGAAGAAAAAAAAAATTCATTTAGATAAGCTTAATGCAACCATTAAAAAATTCCAGAAAAATGCACGTTAATGTGCTTTAAGCCCGTGCCCTAAGATCCCAGAGATGTTAGCTGCAATGTTCTGCATTATGCTGCCTTCATTTTAGGGCATTCAGGGCCCCTCGTTTAGAAGGTGCTCTGGTGAACCTTGCTGCTGTAGTGTAAATTATGACTTGTCTGCTCTGTCCCTTCTTCCAGAGGCTACTGCCACCATAGCAAAGCCAGCACAAGGGAAAATGTTCCCAAACTGGAGGTGATCTAGTGCACAGGCCAGTCTTTTAACACTTTCAGAAACACCCTTTGGTAATAATGCTGCCCTGATGTAAAGCGTTACCCCCTGCATATATTCCTCCTGATGAGGAGGACTGGCAAAAGGGAACACATGCCCACAGCCCCTTACTCCAGTGCAAAGCCACTGCTCTTTGCTCCACCAGCGAAGGTGGTTTTGAGCTGAAGTGCCAGACACTAACTGAAGCAGCAGAGGGGTGGGCACCTGGTCCCTGCTGATGGCTGCGTTACGCTGTCCTAACTCTGGGAGAGCAACACTCAGGGTAATGCTAGGGGTGACGATGCTTTAAGTGACCGCGGCAAGACTTGCGGGGCTCATCTGTCAGTCAAAAGAGTAAACCTACCTCCATCAGCACTTTAAGTAAGTTGCAGGGTTTTGCACTGCAGTAGGTGATATGCAGACCCTTGTTCCATTCTATCAACGCCGCGGTCAGGGCAGCCGAGCTCCCCGTACTACCATAGGGCAATTCCCTGGAGCTGGCTGCTTGGATTGAACTATCCTAGCAGAAAATCTCTTCTTTTTCCTCATCAAAACCAAGAAAAAATAGTTAAGCAATAAAATGTTGCAAGGATCTGTTTGGGAGTGTGTGTTGTAATGCCCTGCTGAAGGAGGCAGAATTAGCTAACGTTGCTAATGACACTTGGGTGCTGCGGCTATCAAGTCCAACAGAAGTGCTTGTAAGAAACTGCAGGTAAGATCAGATGCAGTCAGCAGATGAAGAGCCCAGCAGCTGTTGAAAATAAACCTGTATAAAGCCACACATGTAAACATTGACACAACCCCCTGCACTATATAGTGGTAATCTTTGAACAAGCATCCCGAGAATGACAAGAATCCACAAAATAGAGTCTACTCCTCATTTTTTACCACATAGGCCCCAAAATGAGAACAAATCAAGAAATGCCGAGTACTTTTCACACAGTTACTCCTGCTAACATCAGAGACTGGTCTTAGTTTACAGACTTTAAATTAGTCTGCAGTAAGAATCAGAGGGATTGCTGATCATCCTACATACAGCATTATATAATAGACCAAGAACTTCACAGCCTTTTTACACCTTTTTCCTCAATATGAGATAAAGGTCACTGGGAACGATGGAAAAGTGGTTTAACTGAAGTAACAAATGATATGCTACCATCACACACTAAAATGTAACTGAAAAAAAGCTGCTGAAAGTTTTTAAGAAGGATTAAACTATACTGAAACATCACCTAAATAATATGTGACCAATAGGTTGCTTTCTTATTGATTTGATCCCCTTCTGTTTATGAAGTGAGACACAATTTTGAGTTAAACTATGGCTTGCTGTTTTCCTATAAGACTCCCACCTTGTTCAGTACACATCCCGTGGTGCTTGCTGGCTAACCGGTGGTTCAACGCTTTGCAAGGTCTTCACCGCTCCAAGTGCAGTCCCATACCTTATTTATTTCATGTTATTTTCTGAACTCATTGATATTCTACTCATGGGCTTGTCTAACGTGACCAGATTACTTAAGTGTCTATCTGAATTCTTCACAAATAAGAACGCATTTACTTCATAGCAGCCCGTTTTGCAAATGGTGTATTTCTGTCATCTCCATTTTACACAATGGGAAATTGAGGTATGGAAAGATTAATGTCAAATACTTCCAATAGCTTTGACTGCTCAGAGACATATAATATGATTTTTTTCAGAGACTGCTTAAAATACAGGTGATACATGGATTTCACCTGTGTTTGCGAAAGCTCTGCATTTCTGCAAATCAGACTGAGGTTCTCCAAAGGGATACTACAAAATAAGGAACATGAAAACGAGTGATTGGTTATGAAAAATCTATTTTAACTGACTGGCTCCTCCTAAGATGGGAAATACGCAGTGGCAAAAGAAACAGCCCTGGTTCATCAGGGTAGCATTCAACCATCTGCACACGAAGCTCTTTTTTTATTCCAGTTTCTAGCATTAGTCACTATACTTTTCCAATTTCTTCAACAAATGAGGCCAGGATCCTACAGATAACGACCTTTCTAGAAAAACAACTCATGGACAGAACGGAGTCCAACAGAAAGAAATGTTGTTTGAACTAAAGGCTAGAGTGTAATGAGTGCATGCAAGAATGTTGCAAAGGCAACCACCAATAATTCATGAGGAGCTAACAAGGAAGCTATTAAAAACAAAGAAAGAAAAATACCTGCTCGATAAAATGAAAATCTTAAATCAAAATCATGGTCAGCTCCAAAGCTGAAACACATTACACCACCCTGCCACTTCACCTAAAATAGAAACCAATAACCCCAGCAGATTATCCTTTTCTTTATGGAGAAGTGTAGGAAGGGGTTGGGACATAATTGCTGCCAACAGATTTTATGGGTGTTTCTTGAGAGCAGGAAAGGTTCAAAAAATCTTCTGTTCCACGCCAGATCGGCATGTGTTCTAACAAGCCATTATAAAAAGCAAGGAACACGGTTTCACCAAAGGACCGAGGGAAGTTCTCTGTAAAATAAATCTCTTAAGAAAAGGGCTGTGCCTTTAACAGAAGCATTTCTAACCAAGAACTCCAGTTTTCTATATAGCTTTATCATAAAAACTGCCCTTTGTTTTTGTCAGTGATTACTGTTCTTGTAAAAACTGTGATTATTTTTATTTTCTTTTTTTTTTCCTCACAATTCTACATAGCTGCCACTAATTTATCCTGCACCTGACATAGCTGGGACCAACTTCTCATCAAGATCAGCACTCCATCCACAAAATCTACATGGGCATTTATTGTATGTACAAACAGGCATAAATAAGCACATAAGCAGAATTACATAATTTATATGCAAAGATGTGGGTTTCCAAGGGCAGCATTTTTCCATTACAACATTACAGGTAAAATGTACCTTCAAACACACACCCATTTTTACTAATTTGTACCTAAATGAAGAATAGGACAAACGTTTACTTAATAAAACATTTGAACCTGGCCGTACTGCTTTTTAATGAGCAGTTCTAGAAAGTGCGGTTTGTTTTGCATTTACATTTTAACTGTGAGAACAGTCAAAAAAGACAATATACGTACTTGCATTTCCTAGAAATTCCCCACCAGACCACACTTCTCTCCTTAACTCGCTCTTGACTATCATATTTCTGTGTTTATACCATGTTCACATCTGTGATGCCAGATCATCTTACGTAGCAGGTAATAAAATATCCTGTCTTAAATACTTCACCTTCTATTTCATATTGCATTGAAGGCCTCTAACTTGTTATCTCTCTCTTGAGAGTTTACCCTTTATTTAGTCTGTATCATCACATGATATATTTGGACTGAAAGTTTAGAACCATTTTTCAGCTCAAATTATCAGGAACAGGCTGGCTAAGAACAACTGTATTTACCTGTTATTAGAATTTGAGCAGGATGCTCTGGCAAACACTAATATTTTAAAATGTATCAGTCTGCGCTTGATTTGTACTTCCTGCACTTTCAATATACTAGAACACAATGATACTACCCCATCAAAAAAAAAAAAAACAAACACCCAAACAACAAAACCACGCTATAGCAAATTAAACATTGCAACATGTACAACAACTGCTACATCTGTCCTGCTAAATAAAACAAAGCCAGGAGGTCAGTCTGAAAATCCTGCTCACTCATTCCGCTTAACCTTTAGCTGAACCCCTGGCACAGCTGGGTACAGCCAGCACTGGGGACCATTGCCCCAGAAGCGAGCTTTGCCTTCCCTCCACCTCCGGGGTCGGCCAAGGACACCTCAGCAGGCTCGACACCCGCAGACATCCCTTACACCGTCATCCCATACCCTAGCTCACGCGGTACTTACCCCCC
>NW_009596988.1:24331-24679 GCF_000690535.1 Cariama cristata
CAAAGTGCTTGTAACTGAAAAAAAGAAAAAAAAAAAAAAATCTACACAAAAGATACCTAAATTACACTTTAGAGGAACAGAGTCACCACCCAGGACCGACGAAGCTGGAGGGCCAATCTCCACCCGGCGTGCCCCAGGCCCTCAGAGCGACGGTCCTACGGCCTCCTACCACGCGGGACGGCTACGCCTTCGGAGGACTGTTTGCGATGTGATTTTTAGGTATTGTTATAGCAGGTGCAGCTCCCTTCTCAGGAATTCCGGGGAGAACTGGCACGAACCAGGGACAGGGAAGACCATGGGCGCCATCTTGTCCTGCTGAGGGCAGCCATGGCACCCACCCCTGCCGGG
>NW_009596989.1:0-21388 GCF_000690535.1 Cariama cristata
ATATATATATTCTTTACTTTTTTTGTATCAGTACCAAGGCTCGCACACAGGGTCTGCTGCTAAGTTGCGAACCACGCAGAAAAAGGAGATATGTATTTGTCATGTTTAGAAAGTGTTAACTGCAAAAGGCTGTTTGTTTCTTTTCTCTTCTTCCTTTTTTTCCTTTTTTTTTTTTTTTTGCTTTCCAGTTGTAAATAAATAATGTTATGTATCAGTGTGCCTGAACCTTACATACCCTTCTGATATTTCCCACAAGCTCTCAGAGAGGCTAACTGTGATGACACTTTGGTACAATGTAGACGTCTATTTGGTGGCTCCTATTAAGATGCATCAGTGTAAAATGTTACTGTATTCACTGTTTCATTGTAATTGTGTATTGTGAAAAATATACCTTTGGAAGGCATGGGGATTCTAGTACCACAAAAACTGTGTTGTATATAATGTATAGATTTTAAATGGAGATAATGAGCATCTGTGAATAATGAAATGTCTTTTTTGATAATCTTGAATGGCAGATAACCTAATAGCCTGCATACCAGAAGACATTTGTGATTGTTCTATTACTTGAATAGTCCTGCAGTCCTTTTTTTAATGTTTACAATTACCCAGTTTTAGAAAAGAGACTTTAATGCCATTGCCTGGTTACTTGTTTTATGCTGTAATCTAGTTTATTTTATGTAAAATGTGTATCGAATGCTTTCATTTTTATACCTGCCTTAAATAATTTGGCAATCAGAATAACGAAAAAAAGTTGGTTTTGTACTTTTTTGGTGTCTGTGGGCCACTTTGAAAGATGTGTCGTAGGTGTAGATAGCAGAGGCTGCAGCTACCACACAGCTACTTGCCTGTGTCCCCAGAGGCTCTCCCGAGGGCTCAGTTACTGATGTCCACCTGCAGCCATCCTGTGCCTCCCCACTGGGCCTGTGGTGTTGTCCTCTCCCAGCGGGCGATGCAGGGACCAAGCCAGATGGCAGTGGACCTCTTTCAATTGACCCTGATCAGCTCGAAAAAGGCCCATGGTAACACCTTGGATGGTATTAGGAGAACTTTAATACCTGCTTTAAAGCAGCTCTCTGTGTTACAAATTACAGGGAAATTTTTTCTATTATATCTGTATTGTCCCTCCCCCAAATTAATAATGCCTAAAAACAGAGGACCTGTCAATTAAAAAAAAAAGGTGTCTTGCTGTGCTTAACCTGCATTACCCCAAAATAAATATTTTGTGTGGCTATACCACCTGTTTTGTTACAGTGCGGTTAACACAGTACACAGTAATATGAAATCACTAATCATGACATAAAAAAAAATCAGATCTACTGGTCAGATTTTTGAGGCTTTAATTTTTGTCCTTTCCTGCATATCCCAGTTATATTGATTGTCAAAACTGTTTTTTAAAGTTTTACTGGTTTTTTGGGGGGTTTGTGTTTGGTTTTTTGACAGGGTGAATTACTGCAAGTTAAAGCTTGTTCTTGAAGTTGGTTCCATTTCTCCTACCTTGTGAATACTTAATACAGAAGGATGAATTAAAGATTCCCAACAGACGAGCACACTTGGACTTTTTATATTACTATGATGAATCTGCCATTAATATTGCTATAATTGTTTTATTTTTATAGGCAGAAAATCAGTTCCCTTAGTGACTAGTTATAAGGTTTATTGATTTTTACTACACATCATTCATCTGTGGCTTACTCTTATTGTCTTGTTCTGAACACATTCAGAAGTCTCACAGTGGTGACATACTACAAATTAGCCTCATAATAAATGGGAAGGAAGGGGTGTTTTCTTTGAAAAGGGGATATTGTGAATGCAGGGCTCTTGAAATAATAAATGCCTTATTACTTCTATAGTAAAGGCTCACATGGCTTTTGTATTGAAATGTACCATTGATTTTTTTCAGCGTAGACCATTAATGCTTCTGCACAAAACAGATCTTATAAATTCACACAACTGGTGATTTAGTGTGGTTTAAGATTGAGTGTCGTAAGTAACTGGAATGAATTACACCAATTGATACAGGGTAAGCAACAGTTAAAATTATAATTAATGTTACAGCTTTATTATATCCTTGAAGTCTGCAAGAGGGGCTAACATCCATTGCCATTTATTGTCTTCCTCCATGTAAGGTTATTGTCTTCCGTTTATCTTCATAGCTTTCCTTTTGGTTTAACACTTGCCATGCTGACCTCCTCAAAGGCTTTGCAACAGTGAGCATAACTCCCTGGTTCAGCACTCCCAAAGCCAAAAGGTAGCCACCCACATATCCGAGCATTGATGTGCAGCTGCTCGGTCATTGCACCACTGTGTGAGCATCCAAAGGATGAGCAAACTGAAGCAGTAATACAAGGAAGACAATTTACAAACCCAGGAACTAAGAGCTGCAGAGGCTGGTCACTGGGAAGCAGCAGCTGAAGCAGCATGATTACAGATACATTTGCACTCTGTTTTGCACACAGGAACATTTTGTTACCTCCAGCTGACACCTCTACCACTGTGCTATTCTAGCAGCAGCAATCAGTGACCCTGCTTCTGTCTGTCATACAGATGTTGCTGGATGTCTTGCAAAGGTGAAGCCTGCTTATGCACTACACTTACTTCTTTGAGTTTCTAGCCTGTCCATGGAATGCAGCTGGAGAAATGAAAGGTCTGTCAGTGGGAGCAGATCACACGGACCCAAAAAACCCAGCCAGGGAGCTACTGCCCGTGGTGCTTGCACTGGGAAGAAAATGGATGTGAAAAGGGGTTGGGGTTTTTTTGAGCAATCATTTACCTCTGGAGGTGGAAACAGGACAGGGTTCTAACTGATTCAGCTGGCAGGTTACCAGAGCTAGACTGAAGCTGGTGAAAGTGGGTGCTAGGAGTAACATTTCTCCAGTTTTGTAATTTTATATTCCCTGGCGGCCTTAGGGAACACCTGAGAACTCGCAGAGCTAATTCTGTGCCGTACCATCCCCCCTTGCTTCTGAAAGGTGCATTGGTTGGGCTTAACCATTGGGTCATGAGTCCCACCTGTCACTGTGACAAGTGCTGGCAGGACAAGTGCCCCCAAAGGACATGAAGTTAGAGAACCCCTGAATCCATCCTAAAACACACCAGGGATTGTTGATAGCACAAAAACTGGCAAAAGCAAAGAACACGGCAGTGCCCTTCCGCAGCTCGCCACCCTGGGTCTTCTCAGGGAACCAGTGAAAGAGTCAAGCAAGGAATCTAGTTCCTATTTCCTTCTGGCATTGCAGTCTTGTCACTATCTTTATCACAACTGACAAATGTACTATCTTGATGTTTCTGCCTCAGAATCTCTCTCTAATGTTTGCTTGCCACACACTCCTCCTTTCTTCTCTCCCCTCTCTACCCCACTTGCCCACTTAATAAGCCCTCTTACATCCATTTGATATCATCAAAACTCACTCTATTTGTGCAGCTAAAAACCTTCTGCATGCATTTGTGATCTCAGCCCTTGATTAGTTCTCTCTCCTTTTATCACACTCCCTCCTTTGACCTGTATTTTTTGCGGTATCTTGTGCTGTGTTAATGTATCTCGTGTTTCTTCAGCCTAGAATGTTTGGGACGAAGAACATGGCTCTCTTAAAATTCATACAGCTTAGTTAATATTTACAGTCCCCTTATAATAATAACTGTAGCATCTCACAGATGATAGCACAAGATGCCATGAGTAGCTAGAGCAGACCATTATTAACAAGGAGCTTAAGGTAACTGACAAAAACATTACAGTTTTAAAAGGTATTTTGAAACCATCTAATGCCTCAAAAATTGGGAATGATACAAAGCCCACATACGAAGCCTGAAGCTGTATCTTCTCCTATCAGAAGGAACTGGAGACATACAGTCATTACTTAATGAAGCAGCTTTGTTCTGCTTTAGAAAGAGAGCTTTGTTTTACTTATTTGTTTCAGTTTTATCCCTTTACCTAGCTTTCTGTACTAAACACTCTGTAGTGTTACTGTGAACTGTAGTTCTCCTTGATGTGTTCTTTTTTTTTCTTAGGTCAGTATTTCCTAAGTTCTCATAGCTTCAGCCTTTTCTATAAGATTTTTTTGTGAGAATCTTAACTGTTTTACCAAGAAATGCAAGAGGTTTTTACTCGGGAGAGGAGACATCAACTGAAGTTATCACATGTTGCGGTGATGGGAAGGTAGACACCACTAAATTCCTCAACTGGCTCTTAGTCATTTTTGTGCATTGTATGCTAAATAGTGCTTTCAACCTCAGTAGCAACTCTGAAACTTATTGTCTGGACTGATAAATTAGCAAACTTAAAGATTTAGCAAGGTAATTATTACTTGCAGCCTGACAATATTTATCATGCAGAAAACTTGTTACTCCACCATAATACTAGAAGTGCTCTGGGGACTTTGAAAGCAGATTTTGTTACAGATGGATGACCTCCTGCAGACCAAGCTGGTACCTGTAGTTCAGTTCCAGTAGCCTCATAGTTGTTTCAGCAGCATTCTGCAGTCATTTTGGATAGTGTAATGGTATATGTTAATTAGATGATTTCCATCATTTGAGTTTGATGATGGTAGAATAGTGCTTACTTACTGCGTTGAGCAAATACGCTACAGGATTTCTTCATGAAACTGAATGGTGCAGCAATGCCTGCTTAAAAAAAGAGCTAAATCAGGAAGCAAAGATTCAGTGAAAGCCTGTTTAAACCCTTAATCCAGAGGACTAATTTTAAAGCATACATCTGGACAGGTAGAGTAAATGACTGCAGTTCTCTTAATTGTTTTCAGGGCCCTGAGGGCACTACCAAGCCTTGCTGGCCCTGCCCAGCCTCCCGCGGAGCCTCCCCCAAACCCTGCGCAGGCGCCCAGGACTCCATTTCAGCTCAGCCCGCAGCTGTTCATCCATCCCTGCCCGAGGGCCGCCTGATGCCCTGGGCTGGGACCGTACCCCAGTTGTCCTGCTGCCTGGTTGGGGTCGGTGGGATGGGACCCACCAGCCCGTGGAGCCCCCAGCCTGGGCTGTGCTCTCATGGTTGTGAACAAGGATGTGCCGTTTCTGCTCTTACAGGATTTGGGTTTAGGCTGTTTCTAATAGAATAGTATGCAAGGATTGAGCTTCAGGAAGACCCTTACTAATATTTTCTTAATTAGACAAATGAAAGGTGAAAGAGGAATTTTGTCTTTGCATGTTTGAAATCAAACTCTTATAGAATAGTGGAAAAAAGATGTGGAATAAAAAGTGCTGGAGTTTTCTGATTGAAGAACTTCCTGCATAGTTAACAGGCTTTCATGAAAAACAGTCCTATTTTCCCTTATTTTTTCCCCTTTTTCCTCAATAGAGTAAACTTGCATTTGAAAGTCCAAGTGACACTAGAAATAACTTGAGGAGGGAGGGGGATCTTTTCCTCTCCTCATCCAATGTGCGTGACTGAAACGGACAAGATTTGCAATTAGCTTTACAAGGAAGTGGCCCTTAATACATGTGCGCAAACCAGGTACATTCCTTACACAGAACAAGTTTTCCTTCTTAAGCTCACTATTCGGCAGTGGTCGGCTCTGCTGGCTGCTTCAGAAATGTGACTCTGCCTCCTGTCTTTGGGGCTCTGCGTTCCCCAGAAGAGAGTGGCAGGAACCAGATCAAGGGCTAGGAGGACTGCAGGGACAGTTGCAGTTTCTGCTTTTCCATTGTTTACACGTGCCAGAGCAAGGCTTTTGTAATCTCCCTTTGTCGGCACCTTTCCCCAGCTCTGTCACTAAGTCAGTTTAAGTGTTTGCAGTGATGAGCCTCATCAAGCCACTGATTTTCAAGCAGAGCTCCAGACAGGAAAGGTCATTAAAATGTCAGTGGCACAGTATGTCCCCATTGGAACATATCAATTTAATACCAAGCTTTGCTGGAAATACTGCTGTGCTAATTCATGATCTTCCTACTTGGAAAGAAGCTGGCTTCCTTTAATAGAGAATTTGCCAAATCCTCAGGCTCTGTAAATGGCTTGTGGCTTTGTTGAAACCAGCTGACCACTTTCCCTTTTATCTGCCAGAAGTCTGTCCCCATTTTTGGAATTACTTCCCTAAAGAACCAAGGTGCAGAAGAAACTGCTATAGGAAGAAAACACTAAGAATAGCAAGACAAGAGTCCACTTTTTTATGCTAGAGCGCCTCTCACTAGGCTTAGGTGGGTTCTGCTTCTGCAACTCAGGTAAGGATTTGGTCCCTTGCAGCAGAGAAGTAATTGCTATTTGGTGTAGCTCCTTGCTTCTTCCTTGAGTACACCCACAGCTAAGTTTCTCAGATGCTCGTGTACTCACTCTCTTCTTTGTTAGAGGGTCACACAGAAATGCTATATGCATGATTTTACATTAACTTACTTAGAGGTTTCTTTTGTAGTCCACTGGCAATAAAATAGCTCTCTGGGGTACTAATGATTGCTCAGCTTCGGAGTTTTATCTCTGCACCTGACACTAGGTCACAAGGTTTTAAAACCTGTCCTGCGTGTAAAAGGGTTAATTCTCCTCAGTTGTGGATGCACTAAAATTCTGTTTTATTAAAGAAGAGTGTGATGTATATGTCAGTGTATGGGCCTGGCAAATCATTCGTGCTGCATACAGAAAGGGGAGGGAATGATTAAAGCTGGTCCTGATGGGTAGGGAAGACAGAAGGCTTTGACATAAAAGTGACTTGGCTGAAAAATTCTGAGTCTGCTCTAAAGACTCCAATGCTGAGCTCTGTACTGAAATACAGGGATTTGGAGAGTCGTGAGTCCAGCAGCCACCCAAGCAGCACAAGGAACACTGGCATCGCGTAAGTCGTTGAGCAAGCTGACACTTGGGACTGCAATGGCTCCTAGTAAAGAAAGCTCTTGCACTGGACAGGCGGATCTTCTTTATGCACCTAACATGCGGTAAATGCCCTCGAAGCAGATCTGACTATCCTGAAGCACTTGAGTGCTTGCTACAGGCTCACATGCTGATGGGTTATGAGCTGCCATCTCAGTATGCTCTGCGTTCTTCAGTGGCACAGGTCTGCAGCATCAAAAGTCTGGGTGTTTACAATCCAAAGAGTGGTCAGTTATCTTCTTACGTCTGAGCAGCTTACAGAAAATGAGACAGGATAAAGCATGAGGCAGCCTTAAAGCTCAAGCATGACCTTGACAACTTTGACTTTAAAAGGCACTACACCTGTCCCATTACTCATGTGTGACTCCCCTATCCCAAGGGAACATCATTTCACTTGCTTCCAACTGCTATACACTGAGAACCAGTCTTTTCTGTCTGTCATGTGAAGACAGGAGTAAAGAGGAGTCCCTCTTTTATAGAGAAAGAGAACTTTTTTCGCAGAGTAGAAAATTATCAGCCAGGAGACCATATGCGGCAAACCAGAAGTGTTTGTCTCCATTTACACTGCCTGTCATGGCAGTAAGTTGAAGCCTTTGGTCCTGTTCTCTTTCACTGTTTTTTGTCATTAAGTAGATTGATTCTTACATTCTTTTGGGGCCCATTGAATGTCAGTATTAGATTACTAGCCACCAGTACAAAGGACCCCTATCTCCTTATTGATTGACTGATAGATGTTTAAGAAACCATCTTGAGTATTTTTCTCTGTAAGAAAGATATTTCCATCATGGGACATGACAGTTTTGTCTTTACCAGATGCTTTTGTTTTGGCTGCTGTATTTTTAGACATCAGCATTTCAGCATGCAGCTTAGATGAGGTCTCAGCTGAATCTTCAGGACGCAGTGTTTCATATGTTTGTAAGTTCAAAACTGGTACTAGACTTTCATATTTAGTAATGTTTTGATTTTGATTTTTTTTTTTAAAATTTTGTCTATTTGAAGGGAAGAATAAGCTTCCAGGAATTCAACTTTGACATTGTTGCGTTTTTTTCTGTTTCTCTAAAAGGACAAAATTCATTCACAGATCATTCAGATTCTTGGCAGCATCTGGTAGCAGATCCAAAGGAAAATAAATTTCAAAATGAATCACTTAATAATATGATTACCCCCCTAACTCACACTAAAGCTCATTTGACTAATGTACAGTGTTTAGTAGGATGAGAATTGAAAATCTCTCTATGTGAAATCTGTAAAGCAAACACGTGACACTGGCTTCAGGAGGTTTTATGAGGGTAGCTAAGGGCAGTGAGGGATGCAGACCACTTCCCCATCTCGCTTTCACACTCCCACACCCCTTTTTAGATTATGCTTTGCCCCTGGCTTGCTTGTTGTATTTACTATCCATTAGTCCCTAGTGATAGCATCAAGGTCGGATGCTCGACTTGAATCAACAGTTGAATTACCCCTATCTTCTGACACCATCAAAAGCAAATTGCTAGCTAATCACCAAGGAAAAGAGACTTGAAGAACAACAAATAGTTCTGTGACCAGTGCATCTAATAAAGACCAGTTTTCAATGGCTTTCTTGCCTGTTTAGACTCTCAGATATTCAATAAAGTGTGAACTTTTTAATTTTTTCCTAAATGAGACCACTAAGAGGCTGTGTCTCCTTTGCCTGCTTACCAATACTTATAATATAGAGTGTCTTTGGAGAATCATCTAGTTTAATTGCAACTGGTCAACGGGCTCAAATGTTATGTGCAAGGGAAAGGTTATACACACGGTGTGATCACAGGAACTGTAAAGGAGAGCTGTGCAAGGGTCTCCTCTGCGTGGCCTTTTGCGTTTATCCTGAGCAGTCGAAAACCTTAAAGGTGGCAGTGAGCATAACAGCATCTTTTCCCCTCACAAAGGTGGAGTGTGTTCAGGGCCAGGCATGGACCCTATCTGTGAAATTACTCCAGTCTGTTGCACCATGCTCTGCACCACAAGTAAGATGCAGAACATCTCTGGCATCATAGCTGTTGTAAAGAAATGTAACTGGTTTATAATTTGTTCATTTTTAGAGTAAAGCTATGAACAAGGGAAACTGAAATAAGCCTAGGTCATGGCTTTTGACTCCTAAATCCATCAATAACCACAAGAATGTATAACTTGGAAATAGTCTATTATATTTATGTATTTAGCTGTAGGCTTTGCTTGTCTCTATTATATACACATACGCAAAAAAGGAGCCTGGATTTAAGACAAGTTATGGCCATAGTCTTTTTTTAATGCTTTTGGGTGCCAACAAACAACAATGAATTTTTCTACTGTTTAATAATAAGCTAGTTAAGATACAAGAAAGAACAGAGAATTATTTTTGAAAGCTCTGGGTAGTAACAACATAATGGCTTCATTATCTAAAGTTCAGTCACAACAAGGACAAAAAGAAATCCCACTTGTGTATGCTGAAGAGCTTTTCAGTTTTGAAAAAAAATCAATACCATATTCACACTAATGTTTGCTTGCATAAAATATTGACTGTAGTCACACTGGCGGTTTTACATAAAGACTTAAAAGCAATCTTGATTGTCTGAAAGGTTCTAATTGTTTTTCCCCTTTCCTGAAAGAGTAATGAAAGGACAACTAAAAAGCAGAGCTATATAGTTATTTTATAACTGGCACTAACAAATTTCACCAATTACAGAGTCCATTCTGTAAGCAATGAATGTGTGGCTCCCAATTAATCTCGTGTACCTCCAGGCAAGGTCTAAATCAGCTGGATACAGCTAAAGCAATTTGCACACAGCTAAAAGCAAATTGGAAAATAAGTGTTCCACGCTACTGCCTATCTTTCCAAGCCAAATACACAATCAGTATTCTGGCAGCAGCACTCTGTCATGTTATTTGCAGCTATCAATTTTAATTATAACAATTATTGATTAGTTGGGAAAGTGAATAATCTAATGTTCAAATAAGGTTGGCATGGCTGCTGGGGATCTTTTTTTTGCCTTTCATGCACACGTACATTTCGTGTTAGGAAGTATCAAGCAAAGAGCATACCTGCACCACAGTGCTGAGCTCAGGTAACTATCATTGAAGTTGCAGCAGTGATTTTTTTTTGTTTGTTTGTTCACAACAAACATCCAGTTTTAGGATTCACCAGTCTGTACAGAAAGGTTGATACGAATTGAATTCAGGCATGAGAGGACTCAGTTCAGGAGCATAGGCCAATACTTTCAAACTTGGGCACATCAAGTCAGACTGCTGTTTTCTTACTTAACCACCCAAATGAATGAACTCTTCTCTGTGGGGACAGTGCTCCTGTTGCTCATTGACACCAGCTATTTTGCTAACCTATTTACTTTTAAACACAAACTGTTTCTTCTTGTAGAACAATGCTTCTCTTGGAACAGAGAAAAAGGAAATATCCAACCCTAGCTGCACTAACAAGAGTTTTATGTGTTTCAGCTAAACAAATAGCTGGGAGAAGAGTACATCCTGACTTGAGCAGGGTTACAGCCACAAAGGCTGAACACAAACTTTCTGAATCTGAGTTTTTGGTACAGGCTCATCACCACTGCTAATCAAATGCCCTTTGTAGTGTTACTGAACACATGCTGTTTCCATTTGAAGTGATCCAGTAAACATTCAACTAATAATTACTGTACCCCAAAGAAGCCCTTCGAGTGCGCTGTAAACTGCCTCTGCTGAGGCGGGGAGGACAACAGGAGAGTTTTCTTTGTATCTCCTGCTCCCCCCAAGCTGTAACCTTAGGAGGCAGTGGGAAGAGCTGTGGCAATTTTAACTCTGGGGCTTTCAGATGTCATTGCCACGTGTGCCCTGCTTGCCCCATGGGTGAATGTGCCCATCGTGCTGGGAACAGGCACTGCAGTGTGGCACAGAGCCGCCCCACACCTGCCCCGGGGTGCGTTGACCCCAACAGGGCAGATGGGTGGCACGGCCGCACTGCGTGGCTGGCTGCTTCTCACGTGGGCATGACTGTTTGTTTTTTTTTTTAAAAAAGGTAAGGAGGGTAGCTGGGGGTAGCAACGTCCTAAACCTCTGAGCTACCACTGAGGTCAGATGAGCAGGATCAGACTTGGGATCGCAACATTACTTATTTACCTGTTTTTGAGTTCAAAGCAGTGTACTAAGTACAGAGGGCAAAAAAACATTTTTTTGTGCAGTTTTGCAAATAATGGCCGCTGGATAACCGGCATAGTAGGTGGTGCTTTGCACTGGTGCTCAGTAACTGTGGATGGATCTGAAACTGGGAAGGTCAGCTGCTGCAATTAGTTATGAAGAGAGCATAATTTCAAAGACCTGCACAAAGATTTAGCTATGCAACTCCCACTGTCTTGGCAAAGCCTGGTACAGCTAATCATCTGCTTTGAAAATGTGAGTGAATGAGTCCTTGAATTGGACAAGAAGATCTCTGCCTAATCTGGAGCCAAAAAAATGTGCTTACAGTGCCTCATATTGCAATGGAAAAAACAAAGGAAAAAAATAGTGAAGACATGGGAATAAATCCTGCATGCACCGAACATGGGAATGCCTGTGTCTGGTAACAAAACTGCTCTCTTGAGAGAAAAAAACAGTGGAACGCTTAGATAAATATGCATATGTGTGAGACCATCTGATGATCAGATATACCTTCAGCACATGTGCAGGCACAGTGAGTGTAATACTGTTGTCCGACATGCCTCCTGCTCTGTCTTTTGCCTTTCTGAGCTCTTTTGTTTGGGCTTTAAATTATTTTACCCCGCCCACCAAAGCTTCCAGCCTGCTCGGCTCAATGCTGCACAAACGCAATTACAGAGAGAGACCTGTCCGTGTCATTTTCCTTCTTTTCTTTCTCTTTTGTTGTGTTGAGGGAAAAAAAAGGCTATATATAGCAATTTCCTGTTTAATAGTATTTACCCTATAGTATTCTTGTAATAGAGAACCATGAAAAGTTATAGACTGCAGTCCTTTAATCTGGCGTATAACGGTGTGATTTGTATTTTGTTAGGCCATAAATTGATAATCTCATAGCTTCTCCATTATTTAAAACATAGTATTAATATTAAAATTGCTGTGCTTGTCCGTAACTTTGGGATCAGAAATGTACCTCAAGGGATCCCACTCCATCTGCAATAAGTGCTTTTCACTTCAGATTAATATATTTTCATTTGCCCTGTCAGCCTGTGCAGATGGAGCAGGCCTCAAACCACACAGGGTCAAGTAGGAGTCCAATTAGCAAAGTTATTTTTAAGTTCTGGAGTGCACAAGGTCAGCACGCTAGAGAGATTTAAGCACCTAAAGATGTAGAGAGGTGTCTTACGTATTTTCGGAAACGCTATCGCACTGCAGCAAAGGGGAGTTAGGCATCTGGCAACTATCTTGTGAAACACATTTTGAGATTCCTGAAAAGAGCCTGAACGCTCCTGAAAATTCAGCTGCTCTTGCCATAGGAAGGTTCAGGCCACAACAGAGGCCACCAGTGGTTTCACTTTCCCACTCAGGCCATCTCAGGTCTGCTGAGATTTAGCTTCATGGCCAAAATTCATGTGGCAGCCTCTGGATGTGCTTACATTGCTCAGCAGGGTGGACGTACATTGGCCATCCCAGGAGTTCAAAGCCCTGGGGAATTGATCAGGAGGCAGGAAAGTCGATGCCCATGGGTGAACCAGCTTCACTCAGGCGTGGCGTGGGGATCTACTCGGACACTTGTCTCTGTACTCTGGGTAAAGGAAGGTCAAAGAACATAAACACAACCACTTTCTAGCTAGCTCGGTCATTAGTAGTGGCCACAAGCAAATGCCTAGAGAAGTGCAAGAGTAGGGCACATGTCTGTGCTAATACTCTCCCATCTTCTGACAATATTCAGCCAAGGGATTTTCTATTGTGGTTTTTCTATGCAATAATTTATAGCCTTTTTTTTTTTTTTTTCCAAAGTGCTTATTCAATCTCCTCTTGAATTCAGTATAAACTTTTTGTATCCACAATATCCTCCTTTACCAAGGAGTTTTCCACATGTGTTGTTCATTGCATAAAGATCCTCGGTGTGTCCTGGATGCAGTCCCTCTTACCTTTATTTGATGACCCTTGATTCTTGTACTGAAAGTAACAGCAAACAATTCCTTCCCTAGTTGTCTTCCGCCTATACCGTTTGTGATTTTATAGACTTTAAGGTATTCCACCTTAAGTCATCTTTTTTCCACACTAAAGACTCCCAGCCTAATTTTTTTCTTTTTCCTATATGGAACCTATTAATCGTCCTTGCCATTCTTCTCTGAAACTTTTCTATTTTTAATATATTATTTATAGGTGTAGAGACTCATATCTGTCTTTCCACTGTAGAACAACCCATTTATTCTTACCTTTAACTTCCTGGATTTTAGCCAGTTATTTTTCCGATATTTTTTTTTTATGCTGGTGAATTTCTTTAAAAGGCATGGTGAATGTCCCTGTGAAAAGCCTTTTGAAAAGCCAACTAGACAATATCATGGGGGCAAACTGGTTGAATCATCCTTTTCCGTATGGTCATTGATCCCCTGACTATCAAGATGTTTTTAAGGCAGGACTTCCCTTGCCAGAAACAGTATAGAGAAACCAAGTCTGGAAGTGCCTTTTGTGTTTGTATCCAGCATGAAAGGGAAGTAAAAGCACTTAGAGTTGTGGGCACTTTGACATTTTAATCTAGTCCTGTGAATTGTCTTGAGATTTTATACAGGCTTGGAGTAGGGCAGATGAGACATAGTCCTTAGGACACTTTTCAGGAGACAGCTTAGGAACATGAGAAACATGTCCCTCAGCCATATTTTATTAAACCCACCTCCTTGTTTTGCTCTTAGAATGACAGAATAATTTCTGCTGGAAGAGACCTGTGGAGGTCTGTAGTCCAACATCCAGCTCGAAGAATTTTTGACTAGATGAGATAGCTCAGGGCTGTGGCCACTTGGGTTTTAAATATCTTCAAGGATGGAAATCCCACACCTCTCTAGGCCTCTGTTCCACTATTTCACCACCTTCGTGGTGAAAATTGCCTTTATTATACCTCATTGAAATTTCCCATGTTCCAGCTTGTATCTTTTGTCTTTTCTCCTGTCTAGCTTTGGGAAGGCTATAGCTCCACTTTCTCTACATCCTGCCATTAGGTAGCTGTAGACAGCAGTCAAATGTCCCTTCAGCCTTTCTTTCTCAAGGTTGAACAAACCCAGTTCTTTTTAGCCAAAAGGAGGTGATGCATTGGTTTGACAGCAGCAGCAGCAGCATGTTTCAGTTCTTGTTCTTAATAATGAATGGGACAGGGACAGAGTGCGATTGTTATCCACAAGGAGTTGGAAGAAATCCTTAACAAGTTTTTTAATTAGGTTACTCAAAAATAGGTGGTTAGATCTAAAGAATTGCACTAGAAGTCAGTGACTAATTAATTCCTGAAGCATTGGCTGAATGATGTAATGTGTACAGTATGCACCAGGGCAGAGAGCGTGCACTACAAAGTTCAGTCCTAATAGAATAATGACCCCACAGGATGCCATCAAAAGCTAGTAGAAATTAAAGCAATTCAGGATGCTCTCGCTTGGACTGAAGTGATTTCAATACCATGATCCATCATAGCGGATCTGCGAAGACCAGCTGAAGTTTTAACTGCTGGTTTGCCTACTTGAAGTCTTACAGCCGCCAGCAGCTATGTTTTGCTCTTGATATTTATGTGGTTCCCAGCAGAAGGGATGGGGCTTCACATCAGGGAGACAGAGAGAGCCTTCACCACAGTGCTGGGTGTTTGTTCCTCTGTCTGACAGTGTGTTAGATACTATACCACACAGTTTCTTTCTGCCTTTTCACTGTTTCACATATATAAGCCTACCAGCGAGAGAAGTGGGAAGTGAGATGAGTCTTTTCATTCTGCTGATGATACACACATTCATCTCTCAGTTGCTCCATGGAGCACACTGAAGTATATTTGCTGGAGTTCGAGTACGGTGTGAGGTAGATAAAGGCAAATCAGCTGAAATCAGTCTGGAGAGCAGCAAAAAAAATCTCTCTAGAATACTTGCTTTTATAAAATTCGTGCTATTTTGATAGGAAATACAATTGGCAGCTCACATGAGACTCTAACCACAGCAAATTCAACACTGACTGTCTTCTTAGATTGCAATCCAGACATGAAATCTAAAACATTCAGGTGCAAGAATTTTAATCCAGGCTGTGTGCTCACATCTACAGTCCTGAAATTTATTGCAGTTCTCCAACATTTCCAAAAAGTGTGTTTAGTGAGTGTCAGATGAGGAACTGTGTTGCAGATTGCAAACCAAGCTCCAGCTTTCCTTGCAGACAGATAGATGACAGCAACTCAGACCCTGGTGCTAACTCCAGACAACACGGTCTGCCTGAACACACGTTGGCATCTATTGCAAGAAAAGTGAGTGGGTCCTCATGTCTTTGGCATACGGTTCAGTGGCCTTTACACCTCTAGGTGCTATCATCCTATTTTGGCTTGTTAACAAATTCATTTCAACTGCTATAGGAGTTCTGTAAGGCTCTTGTGCAGGGAAGTGCACAGGATTAAGTACTCACAAATCTGCTTTGAAAGTATATTTGTATTAATTGCATGCGTGTGTGGGGAAGAAAAAGTTCTGCTTAAAGGGACCAACTAGAATCTTATCCATTAAATATTTCTAGTGTTGAATATAGTGTTTTTTTCCAAACTGCTCACACTTCGCATATGCCTTTGTTCATACATATTTCAGAGATAATAATAAGACTCTGGTATAATGCTTCATCTTGGCATTCAGAGATAACAGTGCTAAAAATGCAAAACAGTATCAAGCAAATCTGGACAATGTGAAAAATAAATAATAAAAAGAAGAGCAGCCGAGGCTGTCCTTGACAATATTACTGCTGAACGTGACTTAATCTGACTCATGCAACCTTTCCACAAGAATTTAAGTCTCTTACAGTGGATTTGTAATATTATAGAGCATCAGTAAGGTGTCTTTTGAGAAAGAGGAGAAAATTGGATCTGATGCAAAATTTAAATAAATCAAGGCTCATTAAAAAGCTTATAGTTAGACCTAATTTCACTGTAAAGTGTATTTCTTTCCCTTTCTGTTTTTCTTATTTCTAGTGTGTGACATATTATTTGTAAGTCTATTTTTAAAATTTTTTATGTATAGAAATATATGTGTATATAAGTATGTATACATGCACATATATACATAAAACTACATTACTTATTTTCAAACAGTTAAATACAGGTGATATTTTCAAAGGCGTAAGTAAAATAATTTGTTAACTTCTCCATAACTGCAGAAACCTCATTAAAGGCTATTTTTGAAATAAACCAGTGGGGATTAAGGAGTCTCATCAGCATATGCAGAGACTGTGGATGCAGAAGTGGTGAGTGGTGCACCCCAGCACCAGCTGACATCTATGGCACGTTTCCCTTCTTGCACCAGAGGCAATAAGTTGCATCGCTCTCATCAGTGCAATGAGATAAACCATCCTGCCTGGCATGCAAGACACTGTGAGCCACTGTGAAGGAGAGCAGACAGCCCATGCTGGTGGAAAGCAGTGAGGAGACTCTTTAGTTGGTCAAAGGACGTCTTACTGGTTTTGGGGCGTATATTGGGCTCTCCTCATTCATCACTATTTCTAATTTGTTTTAAAATATTTTAATACATGTAAAATAACCTACTGCCTTTCAGCACGTATTTAGCCAATACTCCAGAGAGAGCCTGCCACTTTTCTTCCCCCAGCAGCATCACTTGGTCTGGAGCAGTGCCAGCCAAGGACAGGCTTTGGGGCAGTGGGGATGGGATTTTATTTGTATGCATACCAGCCTCCTTTTGGGCACTTTATCTCCCACCTCCCAGCCATCTGGTCATCGAGTCCATTCAGTGTACAAATCTGTTAATGCAGCACACATTTTGAGAAGGTAGAAGCTGCCACCACTAGTGAGGTTCAAGGGAGTGATAAAAATGTTATGGTGGCCAAGTTTATTTTGTTGTTCTGACTCTTTTTTTGCTACTTCAGTTCCATTCCATTCAGCAGGTGAATTGCAGATTTACATTTCACTGGGTCAGAGACGCTGAACTCCCTAATTAATTCAAATTCACAGTGATGTCAAAGGTATAGAGGTAATTTGGCCCAATGGATCAAATGCAGAGTGAAAAACATGCTATTCCCACAGAAGTTAATGGAATTTGTTTTCACTTAAAGCAGGGCTGACTGAGGTTCAATGACACTGAATTTCACAGATTTGCATTGATTTGCTAATGAGAAATTTACACCACCATTTACTTGCCTCTAAATTTGACCCTTTCACTTCAGCTTGAATGGATGCTTACTGAGGGAACAGAAGAAACTGGTTTCACTTCTCTGGAGTGAGCATAACTCAGTGAGCAAACTATAGAAAGGTCTTAAGGCAAAGTAATCCAAGGATTAAAAAAAGCCACTGAACAAACAGCAGCAGAAAATCTGATAGCTTATCACTGTGACTAGTATGTGATCACCAGCAGTCCTAAATGCCAGGGAGCTGCCCCCTGTTAAAAATCTAATGTGCTGTTGGTGAGGGCTGGGCATACACAAATCCAATTTTAGTAAGTCCCTGAAAGGTGGTCTAAAATCCAGCCCACTTCCCCTGGCTTCTCTGAACAGACTACCGAGGGCTTTTCTGTGGGGATCTGGCTGGGAGCAGGGCTGTGGGCTTTGGGGACACCAGACCCTCGCACGCTGGCTGCAGCGCAGGAAAAGCCCACACGAGTCACGTCCTTCAGACCCAAGTCGCAGTGCAGGCACCATGGGTTCGGAAATGGTTCACAATGTGGCACTGAACCTTGCTGCACGGCTGACCTGCTTTAACTAAAGGAAAGAAAGCCCACATTAGCATGTGAGCAAAGGAAGTCAAAATGATCTCATTCATAGAGCTTTCTCCCATTTATGTAAGGGGAGCTGGCCCCCACAGAATAGCATGTCTTTCTCTGGGCCACACAGGGCTGTCTGCCTAATTTTCCTCATTCTTAACCTTTGCCTCTCCGTGGGACTGAAGTGCAAGACAAAGCCAGGACGTTGCATTCTTCTCTTATATCTTAGCTACAATAGCAAGGAGGTGGCAGGGTTAAAGATGTTTGCACACGCATGGGACAGCTTGAATGCACGGAGCTGTTCTGGCATCACTGTCTCTGAGCTGCAAGGACTGACTGGCTTGAGAATACGCATCTTTGCCAGAGTCTGCGTGTAGCAGGCAGCCACAGCTGCCTAAGCTTAAGTGTAAGCTATTGGGTTTAAATTAATGATAAAAAATAGCTTCTAAATAATAAAAGTCCCCAAAGCAAAACTTTCATCTAATACTACTAATTGCCTTTGAATTAGTTCTTCTCTATAATGCCGCGTTAGCACAGCAGCACATTAATTATTGAGCAATATTTAAATCATTCTGAAGTAAGTAATACATTCATTTACTACCTCCTTTAGATGGGGGGAAATATCTCTGATAGTATGCTGCTTTTTTTAATCTTTATAATTTAAAATAGCATCTTTTGTTTGTCCTTCTGCCTTACATAGTTGTGAATTTTTGTGAAGACAATGCTGCAATTAAACTGCATGTTTGGAAGAAAAGTATTTATCATATTTTTAATCTAATATCTAATCCTTTTTTAAAATTTATGCCTCTTAGCAAAGTGTATTCCTGGTATTTTTTTTCTGTATTGTTGTGCAGCTTAGTAAATTGCTTTTTAAACGAGTCTACCTGGATTGAATTAATTATTTATGACACTAATAAACTAAGTATTCATAAAACTATATTGATTGTGCCAACATGGGTCTTGAATCTGCCTCGCTGTTGAATAGCTAATATTTATATTCTTCTGAGAAAGAATGCAGCCTTTCTGTAACTTTATGTGCTATCTGTGCAGTGTAAAAGATGAAATTGCCTTACCTAAAAGTGAAGGCAGAGATATAGTATGGTAGAAATACATTAGCAACAACTTTATTCCTTCATTATGATATTATTATACAAAACCTGTTTCTTCTCTTAGCAAATATTCAAAGTAAGGTTTTGTTATTTTGTAGGCCTCTTTTGTGTTGCCCTATAAGAAATACATATAGGTATCTATTCTGTTGAATTTATCAAATAAATGTTCATCCTATCTTCTGGGGTTTTATGGTGTTCAGAGTCCTCAGCAGAAAGATTTTAAGGTGCAGTTCAAAACATCCTGGCCTTCATAAATAAACACTCACACACAGCCTAACATATTCACAAACAAAACCCCCAAAGGATATGTGTGTGTTCTTCTTAGAGGGCAGGCTAGTGAAGGTACTGATGGTACGGGCACACAAGACCTCACCATGTTCAGATTCTGTATACATGTGTGCGTGGGCAACACAGCATTGGACACATATTGGGTCACTGGGAAAAGAGAAGAGGTATCATAATTGGTGCTTGCCCTGACATATGTACTGAAAACATTATTCACAGTTTAGACAGGGTTTTTCTTCTCTTTTTCCTCTCTAACTGTCCAGTTGTTCCATGAGCTACACCGCAGGATGCTCTAAGACCCAAATGAACTTCTAAACAGCTTCTTAGGATCTAAATGAGTTACAGGACCATCTACCTCTACTGTGCTATTTTCCATGACATGTACTCAGGTGCTGTACACAGCTTTGGAGGGACCTTCTTTGTGTCCTTCCAATATATATGGTGTTAAACTGAAAACAGTTACAGGAAGTCACAATTAGTTCAAAGCAGATACATATTCGAGATGTTACAAGCTTTACTGTTGTCCCCGGGAAAATTGTGGTACAGGTCCTCTTGTAAGCTATTCTGTCCAGGCATGCGAAGGACAAGAATGTGACTGAGAAAAGCCAACACAGATTTACCAAGGGTAAATGGTGTGTGACCAATGTGTTCACCTTCTATCGTGAAACAACTTGCTCAGTGATGAGCGGGAAGCTGAGGACATCACTTTCCTTGATTTTAGCGGCGTGTTTAACACAGCCTCCCACAGCTGACAAGCCACTAAGATATGGACTGGACACATGGACCACAAGATGTGTGGAAAACTGTCTGAACTGACTGGTGGTGGTCAATGGCTCAAAGTCAGACTGTCTGCCACTCAGAAGCAGAGATCCTCAGGATGAATACTGGAACCAGTGGTACTCAATATCCTTATAACTGACCCAGATGATAGAACCGAATGCACTTACCCTGAGTTCGTGTATGACACCAAAATGCAAGGAGCTGTGCATATACAGGAAGGCATAGCCACTGTATAGAAAGACACTGACAGGCTGAAAGATTGGGTCTTAAAGAATTGCATGAGGTTTAACAAAGGTAAACATGAATTCCTGCTCCTGGGACACAGTCATCAAAAGCAAAAACGCAGGCTGGGGTCTGACTGGAAGGGCCCTGGGGTGCCTGGTGGGCACCAAGGTGAGTGTGAGCTAGCGGTGTGCCTTGGCAGAAAGGCAGGTCAGTCCTGGGCCACATCAGGCCACATCTTATCCTAGCATTGACACCAACCTGAAATCTGGATAGTCAGACTCATATACCATGTCTGACAGAGCCCTATTCTTCATTCTCACATTTCTTCTTTCTAGTCACTTGTTCCATCCTGGTGCCTCTGAAGTTTCTATTCCAATTCTGGACTTTTGCAGCATCCATCCTGTCTTCCTCTGGATTCCTTACTTCATGCTCTTTGCACCTAGTTCTATGAAAACCTCACTTTTTTCACTGAGTGAGATGGTATTTTCCCACATAAACTTCTGACATTTAAATCTTCAGGACAATATTCCCTTTGTGAGAAAATCCTTTAACTATATAACCTCAACCTTCACTAGTATTTGGATTCATGTTGGAACTATGCCCTTTTCCCCAAGCTGTAAATTTCTCCAGGTGACTAATAACTGCAGAATGTTCAAGTGTTTGATGGATTATGAAATTGTTTAGCTGACCTCCTTGTAGGGCAGGACTGGAAGGAACATATGGAAGGATCTGAACGTTGTGTCTCTAATTCATGATCCTTCCATGAATTTGTTAGTCTTCTTATCAGAACTGATGGAAGGCACCGTAATGTTGCATAAACATAAAAGCCCTGAGCAGAATTTTCTAACATTAAGTGGAAGACTTCACACAGCAGTGATGTGTTGTTTTGATAGCTGACCTCAACAAAGTAGACAGAACAAATCTTCCAAAATAGGCCTTATAATTTTGAAGGATGCAACCTATTTTTCACAATACTGAGATACATCATGTATAGAAGACCCAAAGATGGACATATTTTTGTAAGCACAGGGGAGTACAGTACAATTTTGGAAATTTCTAAAATCTGTCTTTAAATAAGGTCTAGATTAAAAGATTTTCTAAGGATGCTCACACTCTTCAGCAACAGAAGGGATTTCTGTGCAAGTACTCCTAAAAACCTTTACAAAGCTTTAGAATCACTGTTTTCAGGTAGAGACTATGGACAACCAGCTGTTCTGCACTTGGGACTTTAAGGAACCCCCTATAGCAAACTGCACTTTGGGCTTGATATGCATAGTATGAGGGGAACTCATCTCTGGAGACAATCAGAACCTGGGTCACAGGCCCCAGACAGCTTTTGCTTCTTCCCCGACCCA
>NW_009596990.1:0-233 GCF_000690535.1 Cariama cristata
GATTGGGGGGGTCGAGGGGGGGCCAAGGCCCCGAAGCTCCCCCGTGGGTGCTTGAGGGTCCCGGAGAGGTGGGCTTGGCCATGCCATCCCTTACCCATCACTGTCCTCTTGGGCACTGCATCCTCCTCCACCTCTTCTTCCTCCCCATCAAAGTACTCCTCGTCTTCCTCAGCTGCAAACAGGCGGCCAAACGTCACCGCAGGGTCACCGGGAAAGGCAATGGGTGCCAGCCG
>NW_009596990.1:370-645 GCF_000690535.1 Cariama cristata
CGCCCTTGGAGGCCTCCACGATCCTGGGCAGGGAGAGCACGGCCGTGTCCCCCCCAGCCCTTTGCTGAGCTGGGGGACCGCAGGGCACCGGGGCATCCCCACACTTGCCGCCTGAGCACCACCGGCAAAGCCCTGCGGCCAAATCCTGCTCGGCTGCAGGACCGAAGGTCACCAGATTTTCCCCAATTCAGGCACTTACGTTTTGATGAGCTGCTTGGCATTCTGCGGGGAGCGAAAGGAGAGGTGAGTGAAGCCACGCCGCAGCCGCTGGGATG
>NW_009596990.1:748-2121 GCF_000690535.1 Cariama cristata
TTGACTTCTCCAGCTGCTCCTTGTACTGACGGATGAGGCCCTGGACGAAGCCCGTCTTGTTGCCCTGCTCACGGGTGATACGCTGCAGCAGCTCCGACTTCTTCTCCTCCAGCAACGCTGCCAAGGCATCGAAGCGAGCGCACAGCTCCCGCTTGGCCGCCTCGCTGTTCTCCTGCGGGGACGAGGGGCGAGGGATGCCACGGGTGTGTCCCTCATCACCAGCAGCATCCCGGGGGCTTCCCTGCTCCATGGGCTCCACCAGCTCCCTCCTGGCCATCCCAACTGGTCCCTGGCTGAGGTTTGACCCCCCAGGTTTTGGAGGGCTCCTTTTCCCCCTTTCCTCACCTCGGTGCTCCGGCACGAGTCCTCCAGCTGGGAGATGATCGTCTGGATCCGGTCGTTCCCCGCCACCAGCATGGAGATGCAGTTGTTCAGCTCGGTCTGGGCAGGAGGGGACAGACAGAAACAGCTTGAACTCCAGTGGGGACAGGGACAGGGACATCTCCCATCCCAACATGGGGATGGGCTGGGCATTGCCCGACCCCAGCTCTGCTCCCCCCACATCCCCCACAAGCCACGGCCACTCTAAATATAGGCTGTCTCCTGGGCGAAGTCACCCGGGCACTATTAATACCCCATGAGCGGGTCCCAGTGCTATTTGTGGCCAGCCCAGCTCAGCACATCGCCCCAGGACCAGTCATGTCCCCTGCAGGCCCCCCCGTGTCCCCCCCCGCACGGCACCTTCTGGCCCTGGAAGATGGTTTGTAGGGGAGCGACCTCGCAGTCCTTGTGGGCACCGAAGACTTTGCACATGGAGCAGGTGGGGACCTCGCAGGTGACGCAGTAGATGTTGATCCGCTCGTCCTCGTGCTCCTTGCACATGGGGTGCTCCCCCTTCTTCAGGGGCCTGCTGGAGAGAGTGGCACGGCTGGGGTGACATCCCCAGCCCAGTGACATCCCCATCCCGGTGACATCCCCATCCCGGTGACATCCCTATTGAGGTGACGTCCCTATTGAGGTGACGTCCCCCTTGCAGTGATACCCCTACCGTGATGACGTCCCACTCGCAGCATCAAAAAAAAATGACGTCCCACTCGCAGCATCATCCCCACTGCGGTGACATCCCCACTGGTGCTGCACGGCCACCCCAAAATCAGGTCCCCAGGAAAGAGGCCAGATCCCGGCATAACCCCACACTTGCTCCTTTCGGAGCCACCGACCTCTGTGCCTCCGTAAGCCCCGAGCCCAGTAAGTCCCAATTTAAACCAGTGCAGCACTGGGCACGGCAGCAGCACCGGGCACCGTTGGGTGGGGGGCCCTGAGGCCACGCTCCGGGGACACTGCACAAGCACCTAATTTTAGCCTTGGGCTGC
>NW_009596990.1:2139-2508 GCF_000690535.1 Cariama cristata
CAACGTGTGGGCAGGTTGGGGGCACCCAGAAACGCGCGGGGGGTCCCAGCCAGGGGCTGCAGCCGACTTGTCCCCTCTGCAGCAAGGGGGGGACATGGGGACAAGCCAACCCACTGAAGCAAAGACAGGGCTGGCCCTCCCCAAGCCCCCCCAGCAGCCACAGCCACCTGCCACGTGCCATCGTCCCCGTCCCTATGGCTTTCCAACAATATTTACAGTGGTTCAGGGAATTTGGCTGGGGACACTGCTCTGCCTCGAGAACCTGTGATCCCTCCCTGTGTCTCCCCCAGCTGCACGCTTTTACTGAGTGGGCCCCCCCCAAAACTGTTCCCCAGCCCCTTATCATCCAGCAGTGCCCGCTGTCACGAG
>NW_009596991.1:0-220 GCF_000690535.1 Cariama cristata
AGGACGGTGACACCAAAGTGGAATACCGCGCCTGGAACCCTTTCCGGTCCAAGTTGGCGGCGGCCATCTTGGGTGGCATCGACCAGATCCACATCCGCCCGGGGACCAAGGTCCTGTACCTGGGCGCGGCCTCGGGGACAACGGTGTCACACGTCTCTGACATCGTCGGACCGGTGAGGATGACGTCACCGCGCGTCCCTCGGTGGGGGCGGGGCGTGGC
>NW_009596991.1:348-842 GCF_000690535.1 Cariama cristata
AGGTCGTGGGGGGAGGGGAACATCCGGGTGGCACTCTGAGGTCATCGGGGAGGTCACTTTGAGGTCACGGGGCGAGGAGGACGTGGGGATGGAGGTGGCATCTCCAGGTGGTTGAGGTCCCTTGGGGGACGTCACGGTGGCGCTTTTGAGGTCATCGGGGAGGTCACCGTGTGGGGCGGGGACACGACGGTGAGGTCACCGACGTCTTAGGGACACCCCGGAGGTGGCATCTCCATAGGCTTGGGGAGACGTCATCGTGGGGTGACGTGACCTCACGGTGGCCGTCCGCCATCTTGGGGTCACCGGAGATGTCACCAGGGGCGGTGACATCACGTCGCCCACCTGGAGGTCCCCACGGCGGTTGGGTGACCTCACTTGACTCCGCCCCTCCCCAGGAGGGATTGGTTTACGCCGTGGAGTTCTCCCATCGGTCGGGTCGTGACCTCATCAACGTGGCCAAGAAACGAACCAACGTCATCCCCGTCATCGAGGAC
>NW_009596992.1:0-5049 GCF_000690535.1 Cariama cristata
AAAAATAGTTTCTTTCTTAAAATTTTATTAAATAAAACATTTAAAGAGAAGCTGAAGTGCAGAGGGAGGACAGCAGGCCGGGTGGGTGGATGAAACCCTGCCACAAAGCCTCTCCAAGCATCCTTGGGTAGGGCAGAGCCCTCTCCCCCAGCAAGACCACCCTGCTCACAAGTGTGATGAGTGCTGGCAGCTCAGCCCTGCTGTCGGACAGAAGGAGAGGGGCTTGTCAGAAGGCCGGAAAGGGAGCAGACCCCCACCAGTGCCCCCACTATCCCAGACACAAGGCAACCAGCTCTGCAGACCCGCACAAGGACACCGGTCCGATGCTGACATCTGCTGATGGCAGGGAAGCAGGGAGCCAGCATGGATGCCAGCATCATTTCAGCAGCATTTTGCCTGTGTTGGAGAACCGTGACAGTGGCTGAAGCTGTGACAATGACCTTCTCCTGGTCCAGGCAGTGGTGGGAAGCAGCCAGCCCTTGTCCTGCCCAAACCCAGCCATCACCCTGGCTCCAACAGAAGGAATTTGGCTGCTGCACGCCACGCCCTGCCCCGGGGCCCGCAGGTGGATCCACCCGAACAGGCAGCCCCTCGCTGCCCTCCCTCCTTCCCTGCCTGCTTCGACCCACATTTGGCTTGGGCAGCCCCCACCAGGACTGAGACAGCTTCCACTGCTCCCTGACTGCTGCCCCATCCCTGTGGGATGAAACCTCAACCCTGTGGAGCCGTGGTCCAGCCCTGGGGAGCTGGGGTTCCCCGGGATGGGGCTCTGAACCCTTCCTGCAGGGCAGCACTTTTGTGGCCAGGGCAGTGGTCTCCTTCCAGGCTGGGGTATGGAGAGGGGTCCTTTGAGGGCTCTGCCCCTCAAAGACCCCCAGGACCCAGGGCAGGCTGCGGTGCCAGTCAGGCAGCCCTCACCCCATGCCAGCTGCTGAATCGATCACCAGGCGCTGGGGCAGGAAAATAACATATCCGGCTGTGCCGAATGACATCAGCAATGACCCCCAACCCAGCGAGGCGTCCTGCTGCCGAATAACAAGGTCCACTGCCATTTCCTCCTCCTCCTCCCAGAGAATGGACCATTACGAGGTCAAGGAGCCGGGGGGGAGGTCAGGGTTTAAGGGCACATCCTGGCTAGGGTGGAGCAGGGGGCCACGAGCCCCCCGCTTCATCGGGACATCTGTCCTCAATGCCTGGGGGACCCTCGGGTCAGGGTGTGGGCAAGGACTGGCTGCAACAGTAAGCATGGGGGGAAACCCTCCAGGGTGTTCAAAATCCCCTGAAATGCCCTTTCTCGAGATGCCCCTTCTCCACGCTGTGAGACCTGCAGGCTCGTCCCCATCGAAGGGGGCTCCCACGCAACACTTGGGGTGCCCAGGAGACCCCGAAAGGCTGCAGCAGAGCTGGGCAGCACGAGACGGCCAGTCCCCATCCTGGGTTGAGGGTGTGGATGCTCAGCTCTAGGTGTCTTTGCCGAACTCTGCAAGGCTCCAGCCCATTGTGGAGAACACGCTGCTCTCCCAGGCTGGCAGCAACGTCCTTCCTGGACTCTGCTGATACAATCTTCTCCACTGAAAAGACCTCCCCAGAAACCAACTGGTACCGAGCGAGTCGGTCTGAGATACACAGCCCAGAGGCCTAATAATAGCCTTTCCTCCTCATCTGTCTCTGTCTTCCATTTCCCACACAGGCTGGAGATGGAAAAAAAAAAAAAAAAAGTCAAGAAGAAAGAAAGGGGAAACTACCTGGACCCAGGGCCAGGGAACAACCAGCTCTGGGCAATAAACCAGTGGTGTCCCTGGTTGGGGGGCAGGACCCCTGTGCCGCCTGTCACTGGGATGTCCGGCATTTCTCTGCGGTTCTGTGCATGGGGGCAGCACCGACAACCACCAAGAAAAGAGATGAAGGGGGATGTGGAGAACCCAGCCCCGCCATGGTGTTGCCATCCCAGTGCCTGTCAGAGCTCGGTGCTCCTGGCAGCGTGCAGGGGACCAGGGATGCTCCTGGCTGGGGCGGGTTGTGAGATACCCCTGGCCACCAGCTCCTGCTGCCCTGGTGCTGCCCACTCTGTGCCAGCAGGCACGCAAGAGGCATCGGGGTCCTGGCATTCATCTGGCCATGCTGCCAACACCCACTGATTACAGTTATTTTCATCTCCAGGGAATTTTATCTACCTTTTCCCTGGGCAGCTAACAGGGCTGGAAAGCCCTTCATCATCCTCATGGGATACAAGGTTATCACCTTATTGCCTCCTAAATCGGGAGCGGAAGTGCTTCTCATAGGTGTCCATCTCTTCGCCCACTTACCTGCAATTGCTACTGACCTGGTTTAAATCACTTTTAGCTGAGCAGGGGTGGCTTTTTCTAAAACGCTTGCTCCCTAAGCAGGTTCCCGGGAAAGGCAAATCTGTCTTATAAATCGTGAAATACTGAAGTTTGCATTGCATGAATGATGGTTGGGGGCTGCCATGGCGAATAGCCCCCTTCTCCGCTGCCCTGCAGCCCCTGGCGTGAGAGCAGCCTCCGGGGACGGGCAGCGAAGAGCAGCTCCTGCCCATCTCCGGGCTATCGCCGGTGGCACTTCCACCAATACTAACGGGGCTGCTGATTACGGGAGGGTTTGCTACAGACAGGAAGAAAATAAACCAAAAGGAGGATAAACTTCTGCACGGTGGGCAGCAGGGACTGGTGGCTTTCATCTTGCCCCATCCATCACCTCCCTGTCTGCATGGCTCCCAAGCAAGAAGGCTCATCTCCAGCCCAACGCCGTACCCCGTCTCTCCCGTGGCTGGGAAACCCAGCTCCAGCCCCACGCAGGATGGGGTGATGGTGGGTCCCTGGTTGCTGCTACCCACCGCATCAACCCCCCCGCCCCCAGTGAGGATGTCCCTGTGCTGTGGCATTTCCACTCCATCCGTGTTTACATTCCCCTTTGATTGCCTGCGGAGATAACGACAAACCCATATCCACTTTGCCCGCCCAAGGGCTGTTCGTACAGATAAAAGTTGCCCCCGTAAACAAGCCCATCCTGCCCGTGGGAAGCGCACCTCCACCCTGCTGGCAGCCCTCAGGCAGGAAAACCCTCACCAGGGCTCAACAGGACCATGGTCCCCAATGTCCCTGTCCCCTGGGTGCAGCTTGGGGCTCGTTGGGGGTCCTCAGCCCCCCAAAACGCATCCCTGGGATATGCCGTTTGGTTCATGCTCTGGCAAAAGAAATTGGGCAGAGGCAGGCGTGTCCCTGCGTGGGCACATGCCTACCCCCAGCATCTCGCACAAGCCATGGTTCTGCTCGCACCCACGGCAAGCTCTGCCCCGGACCGAGGGGCTGCAGGGGCTCTGCTGCACTGGGGGCTGGGGCTCTTTGCCTGCTTGCAAGGGGAAAGTCTGGCAGAAACGACTACGGGGGGGGAAATGGAGCAGGGAGAGCAAATGGCATTGAGTCAGCGTCCCAGGAGCAGGGATGCATCTCCGGATCAAGAGGGAAGCCTTTGCCCATCGGCCACAGGCTCACATCTGTGCCCTTTGCAAGGCAGCCGGCATCCCTCTGCCACGAGCTGGCTGGCTCCAGCCTGCTCCATAGATGGGGCTGGAAGCTGGCCTGGAGATGGAAAATATTCCTGAGCAATCTGCCTGCCCTTCGGTACGGATCCCAGGCCCTTCCCTGGGACAGAAGCAGACAAGAGGCAGGGCGGTTGGCCAGGCTGCAGAAAAACCGCAGCTCCCTGCGCAGCCACCTCGGCCGTGGGGTCCCAGCACCCACATTCCCCTCGCTGCCTTTGCTCCAGCTTCAAGTCACTTCTGGGAGCCAAAAGGCTCCATGTGTCAGTTAGGAAAAAAAATATTCACTGGATCTTTCCTGATCTTGGAGGGGCTCGGTCGCTCCGCCAGCCCAGCAGATCCTGCTGGAAGGTTCCTGGCTCTTACAACACCCCGTCCTGGCCAGCCAAAAAAAAAAGCAGCCCCAGAAATGCCTGGATGGGGAAAGGTTTTCATTCCCTGCCTGCTCTGAGAGTAACGTGCCCTCGGCACAGCCGTGCCCGATCCCACGGGATGCTCAGGCAGATCAGGAGGTGAGGCTGAGCTGCTAGTGCCGATTCTGTCTTTGGGGTTTGGAAACTGGCTTAGCTTCTGCCTCCTCCTCCTCTTCCTCCTGGCTCCTACCTCATCCCCCAGTGCTTTCCCTGGAGCCGCAGGACCTCATTCACATTCTGGTTTCTCCCCATCTAAGGCACGCGGGAGTCACCAAAACACAGCAAGCTGCTCCTGGTGTTTATTGCATAAATATAAAAGCTGAGCTTTGAGCGTGATGTGATCTGTGTGCCGATGGAAACACCCGCCTGTGCGGCACGCCGAGAGAAACAGCTGGGTGAAGGCGTTGTGGGTGCTGGAGCTGGACTGGGAGGGAGCCGGGCTGTGAAAGATGGCTCTGGGCAGTGATGAAGATGTCTGGAGCTCTGAAATCTTGCTCAGCTCCTAGTCTGGGGAAGGGAGTTTCACCTGCCAGGGCAGAGGGACCCGGAGCCCCTCGTAGCCCTGGGGGTCTCCATCCTGATGGGTTGGGTGAGGGGACAGGGTGCTGGGGCAGCCGCTTCTCCCAGCGCCCAGCCATGAGCTCCGGGCTGCAGGCTGCGCGGAGGACGAACCTTTTCCCCATTTGCTTCCCTCAAGAAGGAGGTTTCTGAGAAATGCCGGGGAGGCAAGAGGAATGCACGGGTTAAAAATAGCCACCATGGCATGGGAGCCACCACTGCGGTCACTGCCAGAGCCGGAGGGGAAGTGCCTGACCTCCTCCTCCTCCTCCTCCTTGTTGTTGTTGTTGTTTTTCCACCCTGTAAACATCACGGATTGGAAGCAAACACAACCCGGGGGCTGTGCAAGCAGGGCGAACCCTTGCATGGGTGCAATGGGTGCAGGATCAGACCCAGGAGGGGACCGGAGCGCTGGGAAGCAGGGATGCTGTTAGGCAGCGGGGGTACAGCTGGGAGCTTCAGCAGATGGGACCCAGGGCAGGGAAGGGGGCAGAGGAGAGGCAGGGGGATGCGCCATGG
>NW_009596993.1:0-590 GCF_000690535.1 Cariama cristata
TCTATCTATGATTATTTTTTTCCCTTTCACCGCCAGTGATGGGATTTATGGTGTGATCTCATGCATCATGCGCTTGGATGCACCAAAGGAAACCAAGCCAAAGTCAGGGGGTACACCTCATGGCCCTGGGATTGCAACCAACTCCCGATGGCGTCAGGACCGTTGGTGTACGCGGCATAAATTAAAATAGCAGACAAAAGCTTTGGCAAGGGAGAAATATGAACGTTGGATTTGGGAGCTTGAGAAGCAAAATCCATTTTAGTGCAGAGCAGGAATCATTTCCAAACACCTTTTTCTTTTCTCTTTCAGGCTGTGACCGTGCGAAACTCCATGGCTAAATCATTGTACAGTGCCCTGTTCGACTGGATAGTATTCAGAATTAACCACGCGCTCCTCAACTCAAAGGACGTGGAGGAAAGCACCAAGGTAACGTCTCACCAGCTCTTTTGGCTATACTCTTGTGTTTTTAAAATGAGTAACTACAGGATAAAACATTACCCAAGCTCCTAACAGCATGTTGCTTAACATAAAGTTAATTTTTCCTCGGTTAATATTTTAGACTGAGTACATCATTATTTTAAGTGGTGTTT
>NW_009596993.1:607-14524 GCF_000690535.1 Cariama cristata
CTCAAATAATGTGTCCTCAAAGCAGCTGGGGAAGAGGTTTTGTTGTAACCACAAAACCCTGTTCCCCCACACCCTCCAGGAACAATGCCAAATAATTTTCCTCCTTGTATGTAAAACTATAGGACCGTATATAATTGAGGGGAAGAAGGGGAAATCTTGCTAATGTGAGGTGTTTTGATGAAGTTGCTCCAGAAAAGTAATTAGAAAAGATTGAAGATTGAACCAGCTGTGGTGTCAGTAGGTACTGAGATAGCACATCTATAACGAGCAGAAAAGTGAGATTAGGGGGAAAAAAAATCACGATGGGAAGAGTGAGGCCGTCACGGTGCTGAACTGCTTTCCCAAAGGATTGATGGAAGGGATGACATGACATTTCCTGTGATAGCAGGGGCTGGATGTCATGACCCAGGACATCCTCTCCAAAACTTCTCGTGTATTCATGCGCACTCATCACAGCGGGGGGATGCTGAACCCGAAAAACATGGACGTATGGATGCATCCATGCATGCACATGCTTGCAGCTCACCAGCTACCCTTGGTTTGGAAATTTTGAGCATAGGCCAGCAGTGTGTGTTTTGGGCTGGAGCAGGGGGGCATATACATCCAAGCTGAAGCTGCAGCTGCCAAAAGGAGGATTGTTTTGCTAAGCGTTAACATTACGTTTCAATTATGCCATAGGACCAAAGTTGCAGAGGCTTGCAGTGTAGCCAGTCCTTTATTTAAATCCATAGAAATTCTTGTGGAGTGTAATTGTAGACTGGAAATAAATACATGTGTATAAAATTTGGTAATGTGCTTTTCCGACAAGAAAGATTGTAAAAGTGGGTAACATCCAGTGTGTCTTCTGATTGCACATGCTTCCTCTGCCTCTGTTTAATATTTTACCAAAAATGTGTTCTTTCCTGATTTTTTTTTTCCAAGTCATCAAAAATTTTGTCTGGACTGTCAAGGAAACCCCCACACTGTTTGTGTATTTGCTGAAGCAGAAAGGTGGATTCATTTCGACAAGGAAATGCATCTCAAATAATAATTTTTTTTTTTAATGATCCAATGATTTTTAAAAAAATATTATCTGTTCTGTAATATTTCAATACAAAATCAGACTAGGATGCTATTGCTGGCTTAGTCAGCATGTCTGTAATAGCAGGGCACAACAGTAGGTGTTTATGGGCCATTAAACTTTGGTTCCCCACCTCAAATCTTGGCAGGTAAGAGCCAGAACAGCTCAAATTCGTGCTATTTTCCAGCATCGTGGCTGCTTATTAACCCTCTGCTTCTTCCAGCCAGGACTCCTGTGCAGCATAACCACCTTCCCCTTGCCCTTCTCTTTGTATCATCTCATAAATTCCCAATTCCCAGTTTTCTGACCCTTTTTTTTGCCCAAAATCACATGGTGTAGCAATAAGATCCAGGTCAGGCAGCAAGCACATAGATCTAGGAGCAGTGTTGCCCTTGCACAAGAGCAGATTCGCCTTCGCTGGCAAAGGCCCAGGACCTGGAGCTGCAGGAACATGCAGGCTCGTACCGTCGGCAAGATCCAGTGAGGCGGTCCTGGGCTGTACATGGCCCAGGTTTTCTGAAACAGGAAAGTAGTGCACAAAATACCAAGAAATATATACTTCTAGAGACAGGGCTGTAATTAGGTTGATCTTCAGAGTCCTCTATGAACATTGATTGATTTTCACAAGTCCCCCAGAAATCACCAAAATGTATGAATCCTGCCCATTTTATGGGTAGAGGGGTTAAAGAAGAAGAGAGTTTATGTGCATTGCACAGAGCTGCAGAGAGCAGCTTCGTTAAACATTGACTAGCCAATTTTCTCTCAAGTTGTTCTACAGCATCACCTCCTCGTCCCTTTTTTTAGCCACCAGCTTGGGTCCTTCCAGTACAGAGGGAGGAGAAAAGCCTGCCTGGACTGGGCAGGGCTAGGAATAGTTGCTCCTTTGCCTTCAAGGAATAATGTCGCTGCGAGCAAGCGGCCAAGGCATCCCAGGCTCTGTAGCTGCCGCTGAGAGACCAGCCAGCAATTACTACCCTTCTCTGCCCTGGAGGAACCAAGCTGATGCTGATTAATTTGGGTTTTCCTACCAGTTCACAGTCCTCTTGAAATCCTTTTCAGCTTGTGCTTGGAGAAACCCCGGATGAGGATATAGGTTCTTCTTACCCTCCCATATGTGGTTTTGAGGTTGGGCAACACCAATGAGTAACTGTGGAAGGTGGACTGGGAGCAGGGGCATCTCCAGACCCTGGGAACAGGTTATTGCTGCAAGGCAGGATCTCAGCACTTAGATGACACCTAATTGCTGGCATCTACCAGCTCCCTCAAAAAATCTCCTAAACACACAGAGTGTCTGATTTATGAAAGAAAAATACAATCTTGCATCTCACCATGAAAGGTTGCTGACTCCTGAGTTGGCAGTGGGTGAGCAATATGCAACTCACCCTGCAGCAAATGTCCTGGCTTAATCCCAGCCCACGCTTGCCACCAGTATTCCGCTGACTTTTAAGATATATTTTGAAATAATCCGACAGGTTGTGAAGGTTCAGAAGGTTGTCAGATGATGGATTTTTGGCAGAGAGCTTTCTTACGACAGTCATGTTACGCAGAGTTAAAATGAGACTCAAAATCATCTGAAATCAGTGTATATGGGAGGAGAACAGCATGCAAAGTTGATGAGAAAAATGAATATGAAAGTGTATCTCTTCATGACTGTAAATTTTTATTTCAGTGGTCGTACACAGCTGTCCTGTAAAACCACTTGTGGAGAGCTTGTATAGCCTTCACAGAAGTTGGCTCGACCAGAGCTACAATTCACCTGGTTGGGTTAGCTCAGGGTTTTGATATGAAGGCCGGAGGTTGCAGAAGATGCCAAATACTTATAGACGCACATATGGCGCACACACGAAATCTGGATTTGCGCTCCTCTGTGTGTGCTGTGGAAACACGTGCAGCCACCTCTGCATCCAGCAAAGTCCTTTTGCTGGGGCAAAACAGCATTGCCCCAGCCACCTAGGACAACTGCGTTGACCAAAACTCATGCTCAACCGAACCAGTGGGGGATATAATGTTCATTGGTGCAGACAGTACTTGGCAAAGAGGCTATTTATAGCTATTTAATTGCTGGTGGACTTAGGTGGTTTGGTGATAGGTGGGAAGAAGACCTAGATCCTAACAGACTCCAAACCCCAGGAGAACTTGGGACAATGGGAATGGAGGCAATTTGCATATCCCAATGTGTGTGTTTATTTGATGTCAACAGTAAGGAGAAGATCAAAAGATGAAGCTGGGTAAAAAAAATAAACACCCGGACGTTGTTCTTCCACTGTTTTTCAATCAAGTATTTGAAAGATGTAAGTCAGACCTTTGATATCCAAATTTAGTTAAATATACAGTGAATTATTTTGGGAGAACACAGTGGGATTTGGCTTATCTTGCTTGCTGACAGGATTCAGTATTTTTCAACCAAGTTGTGAATAAGTTATTTGATACGACTTGTTTCATGCTCATAGCAGTGCTGCTGTGTATCAATTTCACTCCGACTCTGTTTTCCCTTGTCTTCTATCGCTTTTAGCTTCTTTTATGTTCTCATAATCCCCTACAAACTGTCTGAAATGTGACCTTTATTAATGAGGTCGGAGACTTTTCCTCCTCTTGAGAACTAGATTACTCAGCCTCAGAGAGTCTCTTATTTAATTCCCCTTCCATAAATTAGGTTAAGAATTGTTAGAAGTCCGTCTCCTTGCTTAAAATGGTGATACTGTGTAGGTCATGGTGGACCAAAAGATGTTTCTTCCAAGGGTTTTTCTAAGCTTTTCCCATTTGATTCTCGTGAATTGTTTTAATTTCTCCCTAAATAACCCTGCTGCTGTTTTTAGATGAGGTGCTGTGTACGTAGTGATGATGGTGAATGCAAATTTGTAGCCATGAAGAAAATTCATGGTTGAATTCATGAAGAATTCATGGCCATGAAGAAAATTTATTTAAATTTAATCAACTAGTTAATTCTTGGCTATCTGACCTGAAACAGAGGAAGAGTTGCTGAACATGCAGTGGGTTTAATGTGAATCTGTTCATTATATTTAGGTCCCAACTTCCAAATTTGTAGCAAATCACTGCCTCTCACTTTATCAAGTAGGTCGTCATGTATATTGTGATGTAGATTGGAGTAGTCCTTTTAGATTTAGTGGTGGTGGTTTTTTGGGTTGGTGGGTTTTGTTTGGGGTTTTTTTTTTTACAGTATTGGCTTCAGAATATTGTAAAAAAATACATTTAAATTCAAAATTAATTAAAAAATTGAAAAATTAAAAATAAGAAGAAAGATTTTTTTTCTCCCAGAATTTGAAGCACACCTATTTGTGATTGCCAAAATACACCTCCATGGTGGAATGACATCACCAACATGTGTTTGAGGAGATATAAATTAGCTCCAATGATCGCTATTTATTGGTGGTTTGGGAATTGGAGAGCACGTAGCTTCAAGACCATCATTTGCCAAAAGCCCTTAAAACTCGTGCTTAGTGTTTAGATGTCATGGCTGAGACATTTTTAGAAAAGCATGAGGTCGCTTTTTATCGTCTCAACCAGAAAGTTCTTACTAACCCAGGGTTCACCCAAATTTTAAAAATCCTTCCAGACGTACACTTTTAATTACAGGAATTTTGCTGTACATTTGATATACTGAGTAATACAGTCGTCTGCTGCAGGCTTGTCTGTGCTGTGTACTTGTTAATTTTAGATGTTAGTTTTATAAAGGAACAACATTAACACATAAACTAGGCTTGGCTAGTTGAGGTCTGAATTCTATTACATCTTTGCATGATTTCCTTATGGCACTCATTCGAAGTGTGAATTTGAAACTGAAGACTTAGAAGATTTATAAATGTAAAATTCTTTTGATTATTTTCTTTAAATATTGGACTGCAAACTTAAAACCAGGCAGATTACATGCTTTTTTTTTAGTCAGTTTAACAAAATAATTTCATTTATGCATACCTCAATGGAAATAATTTTTTTTTTCACCTTGCTATAAGAAATGTCTCTGTACTGGTAGATTTGTGCTGCTTTATAATGGAAAAACTCATACAACCCTTTTGTGTAGGTACCATGAGATTTTTTTGGCCAGAAAACCAGCCATAAATTCCCAATTTCTCATTTTTTAAAGTTTTACCAACTTATATGTGTTGACCTCTTTCTTTCGGGAACCCTGCGCTGCTGCCTCCTGCAACAGAGAGCGAATGACCTGATTCACTGCAGAGCTCTGCCCTAATTTCTCTGGCATGAAACTCTGCAAAAAAAAAGCTCCCACATCTTAAAATTTGTATTTTGGAGGTGTTCGTGAGTTATCCACATAGTCAGTGATGTGAGAAAAATGCTGGTTTTCCCTATGTAACAACCGTGGCAGAATTAATAATCCTCATCTTGTACGTGCGGTTTGATACCTGCAGTGATTTTGTTAAATACAGATAATTTTTTTTTTTTAATTCTGTGCATTTTACTTGTCTGAGCTTGTTTAATTTGGAGTGTCAGCAAAAAATCATAAAAAGACAACTTCAAAATACACCATTTTTACTAGGATTCTTTTATAACTGAAATAGCCAGTTTTTTCCTATATATAACTCTTCCATTTTGCTTTATAAATGTATTTATGTGCACATATTAAAAGATATTTTGTAGCAGTTTCAACACAGTAAATGAGCAAGCACCGAAAAAAGGGGAGGGTTTTTTTTTGTGCCCAGCTATTTCTTGTTAAATTATGTTTGTGAGAGCTTGAAAACTTTTTTCAGTTTAAAGTGTTCACTCGTGACAGGGGCTTAACTATTTCCACAGAGCATCAATGCAGCACTTGTGAAAGGTGGTGTCGGTAACTCCGTTAGGATTCTGGAAGTGTGAGCATTTTCTCTTCTAAGTCTTGTGTTTATGTAGTGCAATAGAGACTTTTATCTAGGGTCTTTTTAGGGAGCTCTTGTGGATTGTAGGGAGAGGCTTGCATGGCGGTAGGGTGGTTGGGATCAAGATTTGCTTACACAAGGGCGATGCGAATGGAGCATCAGTGTTGTGGAAGAGAAAAAAATCACTTTGTCCCGTTTCCATCATCACTTTTTCCATATACATTAGAGATAAAATATGAGATGCTAATTATACAAAGAGTTTAAGAAGAATTCTTACTGAAATCTATTTTTAAAAAACATGAAGCAGAAGATTTCTGCTTGCAAGGCTGTTGTTTATTGAATAGAGCTGTGAACAAAAGGGTTGCCACATTCATTGGGACAAGCAGGAGAAGGACGCTTGACCCTCGGGAAACAGCGAGTGAGAGCAAATCCCTCTGCCAGGCTCAGTCCTTGGTCCAGTGGTTTCCCAATTTCCATCTTCTGGTCAAACGGCTGTTTCTCATGGGAGTTTTGCCAAGTGATGCAAACTGCTGGGAAGCTAGCCAAGGACCTTCAGTAGTCATCCTTGTCATGCCATGGGTGGGGGTGAGGAGCTAGAGTCTGCCTTGCCCTGGAATAGGGAGAAAAGCTTGGACGAAGGATAAAGTAGCCAAAGACCTCTTGGGAAAATGAGTTAGTGTCTTACGGTTGTGCATTGTGCTTATATGCTTTTTTTTCATTGTGTTTTCACTTTTTCCGGTAGCCAAAGTCCGTATCATGCAGGCTTCAACTCACAGGCTGGGTGGCTGCTCTGCCCAACGGCAGCTGTGTCTGTTCCAGCCGTAGGTGCTTCCCTGGTCAGGAGGGAAGCACAGAAGGAATATTTTCCTCCTATGTTATGTGATCCGTTGAAAACGGAAGAACTGCAGCATAGAGACACTTGTGGGTAGTCTCATTTATATTTCTGGCAGTGGAGTTAGACTGGTCTTAGGAAGGTAGTCTTATGAAATCCAGAGTGCAGGTAAGACCAATAAAATTAAAACTCGGGTGCCTGACAGCTCTCAGGTTCTTCTGAGGTGGAGAGGAGAGGGTGTTTCTCCTCCTTGCTTGAGGTTTGGTTCATTTGACCAGTGCTAATACTTTTAGCTCTCTTAATATTTGTATTTAATTAATTGTAACGTATGAACAGAGCCCATGTGTAAGTGCAAAGGCTGTGGTTAGACCCCAGAGTGTGTCTCGCTAACAAACTGCTGGTGGAGCTCTCCATGCGTATGTCCTTCATGCTCTTCACTCCTTTTCTGATGACAACAGGCTTGCTAGGTGGACACAATCTGAGTTTTATTTGTAACTAGTTATTAATTACTTGTTTAATAGCCATATACAGGCTTGGAAATTGCAGCAGAAATTATACTTACTTAAGCTTGTTTTTCACCCTGGCTCCCTGTGTCAATGAAGTTTATCTGCTGTCACATCCCCATGTCTCTCCTCCTCCGGGGTTTGCCAAATCCCTCTGACAGGCAGAGGGCTCGAGTTTTATGAAAACCACTATCTGCACGAAGGAGAAAAGTCCACGTTTCTACTTTCATTAAGAGAAGGAAGGATAGTCTGAGCTAGGAAGTGATGGGTTGCAATTGCTTATGGGCCAACATATGTGTGGCCAGGGGTCCACTGCCACCCCTTGCCTGGCTGATATGGGGGGAGCGGAGTTGATTTGAGAGGAAAGGAGGGGGCCAGGAGGTTGCAAAGCAAGCTGTAAATTCACAGCAGTGTTGGCCTCGTTTTGCCAACGTAAAAAACCTTGCACCCAAGTCTTCATGAGTGTCTCAAGAGGTCATTGTAGGTTAGAGGAGACAGAAGAGACCAAACAGGCTTTGGCTCTTCAATTTGGAGAAAAGGCTGGGCTGGGATATGGCTGAGGTTTACAAAATCATCAAAGTGGTAGAAAAAGGGCAATTTAGAACTATAACTCACTGAATTGTGCAATTTATGTTATGGGGTGTGGATTTAGTAAAAGAAAACGCTTTTCTATCATGAACTTCTAGAAGTTGGCCTGAGAGGCTGTGGGGGATCATAGTGTCAATGGATTCCAAAAAAAATTGGGTGAGTACTTCTTTACGCATCTCTTGCCCGTGAACTAAAGGGAGCACAGAAGTGCCTCTCTGTCTCCCTCATCCCAAAACTGTGGGTGCTGTTAGAAAAGGGTAACGAACCACAGAAGAGCCATACTGACATACTCGGGTGTCAGAGGAGAAGAGTCAGAGGTCACTCAGATGGATCTGAGCTAGTAGTTAGTTTATTGAGTTCTAATCAGTAAATTTAGGTATGTAAAATATTTAACAAGTACAGATGGATTGGCAGTCAATGCTCTACTATTCACTTAATACTCTTCTATTTACTACACTTAAGGTTAGTATGGGATACAAAGATTATTGCTTAAGCTTACTGTATGTATCTTAAATGTTACATGCATGCAAAAAATAGCACTTACCGACCCATCAATGTCTGGTGTCGGGTAAGGGATCTCTCAGCCTCAAGGGGTAACCTTGAGAGGGGAGAGGGGTGACTCAAGGGGAGATCACTGCCACACAACCAGCTGCTATGGAGGGAGAGCTCAACGGGCCCTGATGGCTGCCGATATCTGTAGTGTAAAGTGGTTGATTTGTAGTCAGATGTTCTACTGTGTTAATGTAGTTTTGGCTGCTTACCAGCTCAGCCTTCAGCCAAACCATTTTTAGGGTTTGGTGCTTGATTTCTCACTGGTAGCCTCGCGCAGTAGGATTAACTTCGCTTAGGCCTACTTGCTGAGCATCTGCCTGGACCAAAGCTTGGTTAGTTCAAACAGGAGGAGTGCATCCGTCACACCAGGATGGGATGTCCTGCTGCCATGGTTGGAGGTGCTGGGCTAGGAGGAGCATTGGACTGGTCCTGTAGAGCATTTCTTGTGTTCTGGTGGCAGAGGCTGGGATGTCTCTGTCAGAACATGGAGCCCTGGGACAGCATCCATGGGAAATGAGGCCTGGTTCCCTTCCCTGACCAGAGACCTTTGTTCAAGGCAAGCAGTAGCCAAGTCTTCAAAGGGACAGAAGGCAGGGAAAGCACACTCTTGGGTCGTTAGGTTAGAAAAGGAGCTTTTGTTTTATTTGCTCAACAGCTCTGTTGCCCAACTTTTTAATTATAAAGGAACCTGGCGCAGGGGATGGGTTTGAGCCTTCTTTTTCAGCAGCATTACTATTTTTACATTACTTTACATCCCGTTCAGCAAGGCAAGAGCGACTCGACGTTTCAAAAAAACAGTCCTTCTGGGTTACACTTCTGAGTAGGAGACATTCATCTGATCCGCCTGATATGCAAGGTGGATATTTTATATTTGATACTATTTTACTTTTGACCAGACTTAATTTTCCTTTGTTGTAATGGACTGTTTCTGTGCAACCCCCTGCCGTGCAGGTGTTTCTTTGGAAGACTTGCAGTTGGAGAATGTTTGCTTAGACACCCTGTATTCACCTTGTAGGCATGTTTCTGTGTACTGTGTTAATGGTGTAAGCCTTTTTTTCCCAACTCTATCCCCATTTTTCCCCTCAAAAGACAAATACTGTCTTAGATCCAATAGAATAACTTTGAACTGGGTTCAGGTTTCTTCAAAGATGGCAATTTGTCTAGAAATGTAAAAAAAAAACAAACCACCAAATCTAAAAGGACTTTTCTTTTAGAAAAGGTCATCCATCCAGATATCTAAAGTTATATGTTGTCTCTCTGATGTAGGTGAAGTCTTCCAGATGGCGTAATATCAACAATTCCAGTAAAAATTAGAAGTCCTGCTATTAAGTATATTTAATTCTGTTTGTATGCTTTTGATTATGTACTACATACAAATAATCCATTTACTTTAAGTGATTTTATTCTAATCCTCATTTTTACTTTTCTTGCAGACTTTATCCATTGGAGTACTTGATATTTTTGGGTTTGAAGACTATGAAAATAATAGTTTTGAACAATTCTGCATTAACTTCGCCAACGAGCGCTTGCAGCACTACTTTAACCAACACATCTTTAAACTTGAACAGGTAGGTCTGGAAATATTTACTCAGTGATGCCAGTGAATGTTGACAAGAGTTTGTGGCACCGATAAAGTTCTTAAATTGTCCTTTTAATTCTTTTATGTTAAGGAGTGTACACTGAATTATTCAAGTGTAACTTCTGATTTACCATATGATTTACTGCTACCTGTGAAACAAAATCCAACCAGAGATTTGCTAGTTTTAAATAAACATTTTGGAATACAAGTATCCTCAAACATCATGAAGACCTTAACTGCTGCTCTTTTGTCTCCTCGATATATACTCAGAGGGCTCATCCATGAGCAATTTCTTTGGTGCCTTTGCCTGGACTTGCTGCTGTGTCATTTAGTATCACATAAAAGTTATCTTTCAGCATCTCTTGAAAATGCCACCCCAATCTTTTGGTGGCTTTTTGCTTTCCAGTGTTAATTTGTGAGGAGGGAGGGGAAATGTCACTCTCATACATGTTCTGCAAGGTCAGACTTGAGATCCTTACAGCCTCCAATAGCCATGGTGCATTAGGAAAGGTTGAACTTTAAGTTTTGCTTTAAGTTTGTTAAGACTGGGTGTCTCTTTCCAGCCTCAAATTAATGTGCCGTGAGGGAGATAACAAAAATACAGGCCATAATTTAGCAGGTAACATATACAACAAGATGGCATAGTCTATTAATTAGAATGGGAGGAGGCTTCTGCAAACATCATTTGTTATCTAACAACAGGTAGGACAAGAAAACTGCTAAAGTACATGTTGTTTCATGGATGCACAACATATGATTGGGCTATGTAATACAGTAAATATGTTATAGACCTTCAAAATGCCTTTTTTTTTAATGCCAATCTGCATGCCTTCCCTTCAGGTGAAATGCTTCTTTGGGTGAGGTCAAGGGAAATCGTCCTTATCATTAGTTTTGGTAGAGCTAGTATTTGATGAGCTGTGGTCTGCAGCCTGAGTCCAGATGAGATCAAAGAATTAAACCAGCCCTTCCCAGAAACCCTGATAGTTTCATTTTGAGCCTCCTCAGTGTTATAAGAGATCTGAAAAGCCAGAAAGAGAAGTCTCTTTGAATATGAGGATGGTCAAAAATAAGCAATATAGCCCTAAGTGGATCATTTTGGGGATGTTTGCTCTAGATTTTGATCCTTCTCTGTTAACTCTCTCTTCTTTTTTTTGGTCAAGAAGGTGGAGCAGAGCTGCTCAAACCCATTTTGTTTCAGTTTTTAACTGGTCTTTGTATGCTGATGCACACTACAGAATACATGCTGTAAGAAGTTACTGAGAAAACCTGTCTGGATTTCTAGGAACAGGTCTTTTTTACCATTTCCACCTTAAAAATGCAAACTAAAAGGCTATTGCAAAGCCAATATAACTATTTTTTTCTATAAAGGTAGCTGATTCACTTTCTAGAAAAGCCTTGGGGAGGGAGGATCTTGCCTGAAAGCTGGGGAGAGATGATACCTCAGTGAGGTGCGATTTCAGGGCACTTGGGTTTCGGCAGCCTCCGCTTTCTTCGCAGGAGTGAGCCGAGATGCCATCATCCGTTAGGGAATTCCCGTGCTTGGACTGGGATTTCTTAGCAGGTCAGTGCTCCTCCCCAAGCCTGGGGTATATGCAAAGCCCCTGATTGCAGCAATCTGTAATTCTCCTTGGACCAGCTTATAACCAGTGACCTAATTAGCTTTCTCCTATAAATCTGTCAAGCACATGAAGTCATTAAAGTCAGTATTTGCTGTATGGATGAGAGGAGCAGTTGCAGAGGCATCCAATTGCAAAGGGCTTGTTCCAATTCTTAATGCCAGATCACGTCATCTGTCTAGGGCTGGAGCGCTGTAAGCTCTGCTCATGGAAAATATGGTCATCTCTACATAGTTTGCTTCCTATAAATATAAATAAGCTGTACAGCTGCATGAGCGCTAATTCTTGGGTGAATTATTTGTATGGCTTAATCATTTACATTTCTTCTTCTTGGAGTTATGTGCTGTGTATGGAGGAGTGGATTTGATGGAAAGAAAACTGATGATACATAATCACATCTTGGGTCTTCAGAATATCCTTCCTTCCTAGCTGGCCCAAAGATTAGCCTGCTTTTTAATGATAGTTTCAAGTCTACAGAGGAAGGCTAGGTAGTTAATATTGTGTTTCAAGACAGCAAAATAGTTTTATTACTTTGAATTATTAGTTTATCTGAGATATTTGTGGCTTTACAAGGGCTTATTTGATGCCTTGATGGCTGAAAAACAAGTGGAGTTATTGGTGACAGGTACCTGAAGTAGAGGGGTCCTCCTCTGCATCCAGAGATAGGCTTCTTGCAGCTCCAGAGCTTTTAGGAAGCTGAAGACAGATTGCTGAGATATTTGAACACTTCTGCTAAAAGAAATGACAAATTCAAGTATTCGCTAAGGATTTTTCTTAAAATCGTAATAGAAATTGTGTGCAAGAATGGTATTTAGCGTGATGTAATTGTTGCTGTGGCATACTGCTGATGTTATGGAAACCAAAATACCTACCATGATGTCATCTAACAGAAATGTGGGATTATTTTAACCTTTCTTTGCCTTTTTTTTTCTTGTTGAAATATAATACAATGTGCCTTGCAAATCCTTTTTTAAACCTTCTGTCTGAAGACAACGCTATTTCCAGCAGTTTGCAAACAACCAGCCGAGGCATCCTCAGGCAGTCTGACTTCATCCTGATGTGTCCTATAAATACAGCTGCTGTCGTGCTGCGTAGTGAGAGTCTGCAAAGGTCTTTGCAACAGCAACCTCCTGTCTTTTAGCCAACCATGAGATTAAGGATAATGCATCTCTGCCTGCTGTTTATAGTAAAATAGGAGGAGAAGGCAAAAAATGGTAAATGTTAGAGCTCTGCCTTGGATAAAGACAGTTATTGACGTTTCTTTACCACTTTCTTTTTGAGCCGACTGTTCTGGATCACTAAGGAAGAGTTAATGATGATTCATGATACATGGGAATATGCTTTAGCAGATGATGGGAGAGTACAAGAAAGACAAACCCTAACCAGGCGGTAAAGCCCAAGCTCCAAGTCTATTTGTATAGGCAAACTCTTGGATTCAGACTGATAATGATCTATTTATTAATCTAGAAAGATTGCTATTGCAGGAATTGTAACTTAAATACAGCCTGCCCCATCACGTAGCACAGGTGGTTTTCTCCTCCCCGCGTATCTCACAAGTTCATGGGGTGGAGGTTGCATGAGGGGCTGTAGCTGGTGGCTGCAACTGCTGCCTGATGCAGTGCTTGCTCTGGGCAGCAGGAGGATGGAGTGTCCTTCACCAGGCTCCACGCAAAGCGCAGATACGTTTAGCTCTTCCAGACAGCACGATCTCATCCCTCCCTCGGGCTGGCAACTTCAGGTGAGCTGTGCCCATAACTCTTGACCTCGTTAGGTGCTATTAGAGCATCACACCTTGGCGGCAGTTCTCTGTTCCCTGGCAGCTGCTCCGTCCCCATGTCCTCCTCGAGGTCTGAATGCCACTTTATGGCCTCTGAAGGCAAAAACCAACCATCAGAAGTTGACCATTGAGGACTGGGAGGCTTGGCTCAAATTTCTGCTTTTGTTGGAGATGGGAGAGTGGATGCCCTCTGAAAAATGCTGCTGTCAGCTGTGTGCCGTATGACACATGGAGAAATAACAAGCTGCACAAGTTATTGATTTATTATTTGGCAATATGCCATCATATGTAACTCACATTTGGAAAAAAAAAAGGCTACTTTGAATACATAACTCATATTCAAGAAAAAAAGGATGCTTAGAGTTGTTTAAATTTTGTCTTTAGGACAGGAAGATTTCAAACTACAGGAATGAAATAAAACACAATGCTGGTCATCATCGGTCCCCCAAAGCATTGGCTTGGGTCCTTCCCCTGCCGGGGCACTGCGTGGCTGGCACTGGGTCCAGGGGTCTTCGTTTGCCACCCCCTTGTTCATGGGTTTCTCCAGATGATTAAGGTTCAGAATATATATTATATATAAT
>NW_009596994.1:0-18909 GCF_000690535.1 Cariama cristata
TGCGGGGCTGCTCCTACCACAGATTCTCAGTGACAGGAACATTCTTCTGGCTGCTACTGGTGTTGTGCAGTTGGGTTTTTTGCCCCTTCTTAAATATGTTACCCCAAAGGTGCTCCCACCGTCTCTGATGGGTTCAGTTTTGGCCAGCATTTAGTCCATCTTGGAGCCGACTGGCATTGGCTCTGTCGGACATGGGGGAAGCTTCTAGCAGCATCTCACAGAAGCCACCCATGTCACCCCGCCGCTACCAAAACCTTGCCACACAAAAGCCAATACAGAAGCTTATAAAGTCTGTGTCAGATGTAGAATAAACCCCAAAAAGTAGTAGCATTCATAAAGACAAAGAGCTAAACATGAGCTGCTTGGGGCCAGCAGAGCTAAAGCAGTTTTGGTGTATAACTGTAAAGGAATAGTGAATTGTGCATGGAAAAGACTTTGTCTCCTGTGCACAGGTAGTAAGCTAGGAGGCTTGAAGCAGATGTTCTGAATGTGGAAGCCCCTGCCTCTCCCTGGGGAGAAATACAGAGCTTGCACCTGCTCCAAGCAAGGCAGGCAGCCCCATGCTCCTTGCTCAGTCCTTGAGGAGCAGGGTGCCCTACGCTGCAGCAAATCCTTGCCAGCTGGCATGGCGGCAGCTTTCAGTTCAGTTCTGCCCCACACTAACAGGAGCTCAGAAGAAACCAGAGCCCAGCCTGAAGCAGCTAATAGGTGATACCTGAGTATCTGCAGAAGTTCAGAGCCCAGAGCGTTGTTTGATGTGTTGGGAGGGTTTTTTGGTTTTGTTTTTTGTTTGGGGGGGTTTTATTGTTTTGTTTTTTGTTTTTGTTTTTGTTTTTAATAAAAACACAATACCATACTGTTTTCTATAAAAATACTACAATTAAAAGTTCTGGCATGGTTGATGACCCACTATGAGCATTGTTGACAGAAGAACACTTAATCATCTTCTACCTCCCGTTTGTTAGCAAGGTACTGCAAAACTGGACAGGATGGAGAGGAGAGTCACAAAATGTAACTCAAAGACTGGAGGTGGAGAAAGAACAAAAGAGCCTGCTGCCTTTCAGGGAAAGACTTAAGGAGCTCAATCTCGTTTAGTTAATCAAAAATAAGATTGAGAAGCAGTGTGGCTACAGGGTATAATTACCCACATGGGGAGAAAATACTGGCTACAAAAGGATCTTTAATCTAGCAGAGAGAGACGTAAAAAGAACTAATTACCAGAAGGTGAAGCCTAGCAAATCTAATGTAGTAATGGGGCACAACTTTTTAGGAGCACAGATGATTAATCACTGGAACAAAATACCTAGGCAAACGGTGGGCTCTCCATCTCTGTAGTCAGGTTGGGTGCCTCTGTGTAAGACCAGCTTTCAACACGAGATGCCGGACTCTATAAGGACACTCCCAGTGAAAACCTATGATCTGTGTTGCACCAGACCAGTTCTGGACTCTTCTTTTATCTCACATCCATTTTCCCTCAGCAACTCTTCTGCACAAAGACCCTCAACCCCACACCAGTAATGCCACTTTCTCACCTTAACTTCACCACTTTTTCTGCTGCTTCTTCCATGGCCAGTGGTAGGAAGAAGGCTGGGATGCCCAGCCTTTTGCTGCTCCTGATCTCCATCCTCTTCTTGGCCTGGACATTTGCCCTTATTTTCCCCACACCATACTTTGACATCTCTCCACTTTGCTCCTTACAGTCTGCTCTGTTTCTCTGCATGCAACCCTACAAAAGCTGTCTGTGCTACCAAACAACAGAAGGAACCAGAGCAAAGAGCTTCAAGACAAAATCTGTCACTATGTGCTCCCACTTGCAGGACACCCATGCTTCCCTCATGAGATCATCCTTCCTGCAGTGGCAGCTACCCTCTGAGGGACATGTAGATCCAGAAAGGGCTTCCCAGGCAGAGGTCCCCTTGTGCTACCACCCGCCTTGCAGCATTTGGCCTTGGGGAAGTGTCTGCTCTGCCTCTGCTCTGCCTCCCCCTTCCCACCCCAGCAGTCCAACCCAAGGCACAGGAGTCAGTCTCGCCACCGCTCCCACTCTCTATTTACCAAAGTAGTTCTTCCCCTTTTTATATCCAGCCCACACACACTGCTTCTCTGGTAACATATTCACTGCCGCAGTTGGAGCATTTGTAACCTGCAGAGTCCATGCCGGTCTGGAGACAGAAGGTTTCACTGAACTGGGACAGCTTTGTCATACAATGGCCTGCCTGCTGGCATTTCAAGGCCAAGCGTGCTTTGAGGGTGGCTCCATTGGTGAAGCCCATTTGTTAAGAACGGTTCAAAGCCCCTGAGTCCCACCAGAATCCTCACTATGCTGGGGCAACCAACTTGTATTAACTTCTAAAAAACTCACATAAATTTCTTGCAAGGTAACTTTATTTCTTCCTCCCAGGAGTGGGACATGGCTAAGGCAGTCTATGCACTTATCAGCATTGGCATGGATTATTAGAAGCAACTGTATCTGGACCTCAGTTTAAGGTTGCCACTCAATTCCAGCTGGTACAAAATGTTGCCTTCTGTTTGGTCAAAGCTGCAGCAGGCATGCAGAGCTTCTGCTGTTGTCCCTTCCCTAGCTCACAGATAGCCTCTGAGATCAATTCAAAGTCTCATTTTTCAAAGAAGCTGAAGGATTGAATCCCTGCTCCATGAAGGACCAAATTTCAATCTGTGACCCCTGTCAACAGCTGAGCTCCTCTGAGCCAATGACTCTGAGAGCTGACAACAAAACAGCTCTGATCAAAGGGAATTCTCTGTGGAAATTATTCAAGTGGGGAGCAAGTGCACTCCCAAGCCTAGAGGTCTCTAAGGGATGTCGCTAGGCTTTCCTTGGAGACAACTTTACTGCCATCAATGACACTAATACAAAAACTTTTATTCTCCCCACCTCACACCCTCATTCCCTCCAAAGAGAATAGCCATCCATGCAGAATGTTGACCCCCAAAAGGAAACCGCCAGAGACTACATGAACCTTATGTGGGATTTAGTGACTTTTTTTAACATGAAAAAGTGCTTGGAGGCTGCAGTAATGGATGCAGTATAAAACTCTACAAAGAAGCAGGAGAACTTGACCCTGAGTTTCTAGGCCAGCTGTCAAAGAAATAACCCTAATTTCTTGCACTCTGGAAATGAGTGCTGAATAAGGTAATTGCATAGATGAGGAGTGCAGCTTGTGGATGCACATGAATTCTAATCCACCCAGTTCTAACTAAATTCTAACATCAAATACAGTTCCAGAGCTCACTCCAAAAGCACTGTCACTATACCTGTATCATTTCCATTGCCTCAGGAAGAGCTATGTAAGATGTTGTAAGGAAAGAGTTTAGGTGCAAGCCTGAGATTCTCCTGTGGTTTTCCTAACATCAAGATGCCTGAGTTTACACCTTTTTTTTTTTTCCCCCCCTCTAGTGTTAGAAGGAGTACGGGGAGCCATGAACGAGCAATACTTCAGTACATTAAATATACATGCATGTATGTATATGTTTATAAAGAGAGAGAGAAAAAGAGTTAAGAAACTACAAAATCCATGAGCCAATTACAGCTGACTTTTCCCCCTTCCATCTTTTTCTATTTATAGTGCAAAATGGGCCTTAAGCTCCAATTCCAAAATTCTCATTGCAGTAATTCCCTCTAGCAGAGAATTATTATTTACTGCTTGCATTCTCAATTCAAATAGGAAATATCGAGCTGCAAACATAGAAGAACTGGGGTTAAAGAAAGCTAGTCCCATTTTGCTCAGAATGGCATTCCTAGAAGCGTTTATTGCCATGTAAAAGCTGTGAATTTTATTTGAAATTTTCACTGAATTTTCCATTAAAAAAATCTATTATTTCTGGAGTCTTTGTAGGTGATATTTATCTCTTCACTCCAGTTATATGGCACAAAGTAAGGCCACAAAACCAAACACTATCACACAATCACTAAGTGTTCGTAGGGAGCAAGGGGAGGCTGCAGTGATGAAAAACTGAGAGATACCAAAAAAGAACCACCTTGGTAACAGGTGTGACCTCACTTGTGATGTCAGCAGCCAAATATTGGTGATAGTCTACTGAAAGTTACTAGAAACCAAGCATCAGAAGGTATAAAATTACATTAGGATCATGCCTGCAGCTGCATTCAGGAAAACACACTGATGTTTTCACCATGCTAACAATGCTACTCAATTAACAAATCTTCCAGGCCAGAGCAGCAACTGAAAAAAGAGATGCTAATCCAGTCTCTGAAGTGCTGCAGTGCACGAAGCGTGGGCTCACTCCATATGTTCTCTCCCTCCTTGCAGAGTAAACGTCAGTGTTGCTTTTGCATGTTTAATGACAGTTTTCTACAACCCACTGAGCCTAGGAAATATTAGAGGAGCTATGAGTGATTAAATTCAACTGGAGGGAGGCCAACTCATCTCACCCTTCTTCAAAGTTGGTGGAAAATGTACACCAGTCCGAGGTGCGGGTAGTAAGTTCCCCAGCACTAAACAAACCTGCCACCCTGCCTAAAGTTTGCCCCAAACAGGCAGTCCTGCATGTGTCCATGCCTGAGCCCCTACTAGTCCACCATCCCAGCTAGACTTACCCCTTAACGCTTGTTGGCGGCCCCTGCACTACACCCAGCCTCACCCTGTTCTCTCTGCAATAGGATTAAGTAATTTATAGAGCAAATAAATAATGGGAGGCTATGAATCATGAGGCTATTATTCCTTCAAGGGTTCCTGTTCTAATTCAGAGCAGAAACCTTCTAATGATGCCATCAGCTGCAAGAAAGGAAGTTTGAGTCATCATAGCCCCTGGATAAAATGATATGTGTGCACTACACAATTGCCTCTTTGTTTAGATAAGCTGTCTTTGTTACCCGTGAGCTCTCTGACTGCCTGTAATAAGGAGGAATCAGTTTGATACTTGCCCCCACTGCAAGCTGAGAGCCAACATGCTGTAATGCACCCACTTTTTTCCTTCCACTTAAGCGCTGAGAGATGGATCACAAATGGCGATCTGCAAATCATGAAAAATGTGCCTTATTTGTGCCCAGCACAGTCCTATCATGCACCTACTCCATCTCCACAGGCGCCTGCCCATCTCCCTCCCTCTCTTCCTAGGAGCTGTTATTTGAGTCAAGAACGAGATAGTTCACCCAGGGCTCTCCATGCTCAGCTCTGCCGTGTGGCTCTGATGTCCCTACAGGACAGGACAGGGAGAGGTCATAGCAATGCAGCATCAAACTTTTGGGCTAGTATCCTCAGACTGGCATTCAAGACCTGTGCTAAGGGCCCGTGAACACTATCGCTTGTGGGAAGAGGGGGTTGGTATGTCAGAGCAGCCTGAATATGGTACGGAGCAATGTAGTATGTGGCTGAGCTGGGCTTAGCACTTGGGGTTTCCTGTCTTTTGGGAGAGTACGAGTGCTCTGCCTGGCACTACAGGGAGATATTCCCATCCTCTCTTTCCAAAGATGGAGAGTAGAAGGTTTGCTCCTATCCAGTGGTGGGTCTGGGGCATTCTCTTCCTAGTGGAAAACCCGAGTCTGCCTCTGTGCCTAGTAAAGACAGACTCATATCTACCTTTCTCAGCATTCATTTGAGTTGCTTGACAACCTGCCCATCTTTTAGACTTTCTCAATTCTTATCCAACACGGGCCACAAGGCAGATGGGAATTGTCAATCATCATTTCAGACAGCAAGAAAGTACAAGGGACTGTTGCTCTCTACTCCACTGATCAGGGCATTTGCCTGGGCAAGGAGAATACCTGGGTTTGGCATTTTACCCTAAACAGTTGTTGAAACATTAGGTAGCAGTTTCCCGAGGCAGAGCTTGTTAGCTTGGTCACATTAATATGACTCGAATGCCTTCAAACTGGAGCTTGCATTTCAATGTGCTGCTGCATTGTGGAGATACCCAGATGGCAAAGGCTGGCTCCGACGCCCCTAGGCAAGTCCTTCATTGTTACGGGAAATGCCATACAACAGCAGAGAACAGAGCATGTATGGAAACCATACATGCTTTTCCTTTGCTCAGATTCCCAAAGTGAGTGGCAGTGCTCCGACAAACCCCCTAGTGCATGCTTCTAGAGTTCTTCTGAAAAATATGTACTAGTGTCAGTCATAAGCTCTTCAACTGTGCTCTGTTAAGCAAATCCTTGCTCTACTCCCTACATTTCAATGTCTGTTTTTAATGTATTGTCTCTTGTCTCTACCTCCTTTCACAGATGCCTGCAAGAGGTGTTCAGAGACTGGAAGGCAATGCCCAGTAGAAAGATTTTCCCAGTATTTTTCCTGCAGTAGGCAGCTTCCCTATCACCTTTAATAGCTGTGCGATTGGAACCCTTTTTGTTAGTGTTTTAACCAGGCTTGCCAAAAGCTCACTGTTCCAGCTTCAGCATAGGAATTGCAAATGCTCATCTTTTGATCAACTGCCAAATACTTCTTCAGGAACAAGGAGAGGGATGGCTGCTTAGTGAAGCCAGCCTGCATCCTGAACTACAGCTTTCTAGCTCCCGCATTTTAAATTGCACCCTTGTTCAGAGCGCAGCAAACAGAGGCCATAAATTACAGAAAACTATGAAGTCCAATCATGAAAAAAGATCAGAATAAAATCCAGGAGTATTTTTCTTCCCTGCCCTGTGTATGTTTCCTATAGATCACCGCAGTAGGAAAGAAGTGTGTACACACTGAAAAGAGTGCTTCTTTTGCTGGGAGTCTGGGTAGTTCAACTCTGCTTTAAGTTGTTTAAGCATTTGAAATGTAGCCAGGTCATTATGCATTGAGGTTAGTTACAGGTCATGTCATTAATAAAAATAATAAGCATGTAACCCTATTTTTTAAAGACCTGTTCCCCACACAGGCTGTATGCATTGTGGTCATTCTGTTGGAGCCAAGAGAACTGCTCAGAGCACCCAAAGTTAAACATTTGTGTCTTTCCAAGATCAGAGTTGAAAGGCAAAATTAGGGGCGGGGGAGAAAAAAAAGCCTTTACAGTGCATGGTTGGTATGGGATTTTCAAACATTCATATCTCGGTTAAATAAAAATCAATTTCCTTCACAGTAACGCTGGGCATTGCAATTTAGGCATAGATATTTCCATGGCAAATCACAGTTTTCAACTGTCATCCATTTTGCCCATAAGGGTTGTCGAAAAGAGTCACAAGACACAATGGGAGAAATATATTCTGCTTCTCGTTCTCACTTGAAAATGGTCTGAATACTTTATATGTAAACTTTTCAAAACTATTCATCAAGCACAGCAAATTTTAGCCTAGAAGGTGAATGTTTCACAAGCTACAACTATTGGAAAATACAGTTTTATAATAAAAACCATTTTGCCATCTTAAATATAGAGCTGGTTGTCACTTACTTTAATACCCAGTAATATGGTTTTATAAATATACAAATAACAAATCTTTTTGCATCTAGTACTTTGCTTTTAAGACTTCTAGGAAGGAAAAAGTAACCATATATGAAGGAACATGACAAAAATTCAGGGCTTTTTTCCATTCATTTTTGAAGCACCAGAAGCATAAAGGTATTAGTGTTTGCAGGTGTTGGAAGAACTGATAAGGCATTGGCTTACTTGGTTTTACAGTGGAATCATTCTGCTATAATCTTGCAATAATTTTGAAGTGATAAATGTAAAGGAGTTTCTCATTCCTTTTTCTCCACTAAACAAGAGACTCCACCATCACAAACCATATTCCTCAACTTGGGCACTGGTCTCTGCTGTATTGCAAATGCTTTGTTTGAAGATTAACTCTTAACACCAAAGCAAAAAGCCAGTGCCTTAAACTCCAGAAGGAAAGCTACCATCCCATCTCTCAGAAAGAAGCACCCCACACCACAGAAAGCAAATAGTCGTCCTCACACTGAACTCCATCCAGGTACTCAAACTAAAATAATTTTTTTTTTTTTTTTTTTTTTAATGCTGCAGTGTTCCAGCTAAATTATTTTCTTTAGTCATAAAACTTAAATTAACACCTGCTGAAGTCAGTGGAAAACCTCTTACCAACTGAATGGGAAGTTGTCAATCTTACAGAGAACACTTGGGGTGATAGGTTAAATAGTGCAAAATGGCAGCAATATGTGGACAGATGTTGGTTACACATGTCACAGCCACAGTTAATCACAGCAGGATTTGGCTCACTGTGGTATCCTGAGGTTGTATCTGTATGTCTGTATACATGTAGCTGAACATTAGCCCTCTGACCATGATAGCTCCTCTATTTCAAGTTGATATTGTGCCTGCTACTTGCTATGAACCCATACAGCATTTGGTAGGAATTCTTGTTTAATTTTTAATGGAAGGTACAGTGTGATTCCTCATGGCAGCAGATCTGCTCCATAGGAAGGCTCAGTCCTTTGGAAACATAGGATGGCCATTTTCCAGAACCACACACAAACTCTGGCTTCTGCCAGATACAATTTCACAGCCAGGACCACAGCAGCTATGGAAAACCAACAGAAATAGCGGCAAGCTTAACAGTCCTTTCTAGTGACTGGTCAATACACAGCACCAGAGGGTATAATTCTAAATCTGTTCTTGGGAAACACAACTTGCCTTCATTTACTTTGTATGTCAGGAGAGAAATGCTACCTTCTTTGTCGAGATAAGTAACTCCACCTGAACTGCCAGAGATTTTCTCCATTGATCTTTCATTCCCTGTTCTCTCAGCATAAATGTCTTCTGTAATGTCAAAGAAGGATGGAATACTTGGCCATTTGCACAGCATATGCCCTGGCCTGAATTGCAATTTCACGCAGATATGTGTGAAACACAGGAGCTGACACAGTAGAGCTGCAGTCTGCCTAGTCTGCTGTCCTACCTCTGACAGCCATGGATGCACAGTTATACCTAAAGAGACAGCCCCAGTCCCACCCTCACCTCAGAACTGTCGTACCTTTCTTCCAACCCTGCCTCAAAGCTTTCACGGGCACCGGGGATCTCACGCCCTGCCTGCACGAGAGCTGCATCCCTCATGTTACGCAAACCGTGGGCTCCCAGAGTCACTGCTGGGTAACAGGATGGCAGGGAAAATATCTTTTCAGAACAGAGATTCACAAGCAAAAGAGAAAATGTCACACTGTACCACCTTAGGCAGATATCGTAGCAGCAGCTGTAACAGTACAGCTGCCAGTAGCATTTTCTTCTTCCCCGCTAGACCTTGTACTGCTTTGGAGTGGCTAAGGTGATACCAACGGCACTTCTGTTGCCATTTGGGAGTATGAGGACTTTAGGATGTGGTAGACTTTGCAAGGATGCAAAGTGACATTCAAGTCAGATCTAGCCCTAGGGTAGAGAAGCAGAAAGACAATTCAGGCAAATATTACTGAGTGATTTTAATACAATTGTTGTTCTTAGTCTGTTTTTTGGGGTTGTGGGGTTTTTTGGTTTTTACTTTCTTGCTGGTATAATTGATACTTTGGAAAATAAAAAAGAAAGATTCAGTAAATTCATTTTGGGTTATAATGAATAACAGCTTTTGGGACAATTGCAAAGTGCTGGAATTAGGACAAAATAAAAATTTGTAGATGCACACAGAGAAAAAGGATAAGGAGAAATAGAAATTATAAAGTTACATTTATGATTTATGAAAAATTCTTCATTTTACTGCTAATCATAATGGACTCCTGCTGCTTATAACCTTATTGTAATCAAAGGGGTATATTCATTTCTTGCATAGTTATGTGCACATAACTCCTATTGAAGCTAATAAGTGTTACATGCTTGCTGTGAGGGGCAAAGAGGTGCCACACAATCAAATCATTTACTATAGCTGTGTTGTAAATGATAAAAATGACCTAGAATGTTATAATTATAGATAACATTGCGAATTTTTAATTTTCAAAAGAATGTATAGCATGGGACCTTCAGCGCTGTGCTTGGGGGAAGACAGAAATGGTCACAGGCATTGGAGGCAGTGGGAGGACAGGTTTCTGTGCATGGTCAGGCTCGCTACAAGCCTGCAGCGAGTCTTGCTACATCCTGTAAGGAGACTGCTTAACCACTTTCCAATAAAGCTTCCCATAAATGCCTGCAAGGCTGGGTAAAGGCCACCCACTTTACCTTGCCTGAAGCTGTGGAAGAACTGGATCTTGGTTGGACTAGACATCACGCTGAAAATATCATAGATAGCAACTTTGAAGAAAGAGCAGAGATGTCTGCATTGATCAGCAGTAAATTCATATGCCCTTTTCAATGGTATTAAGGAACCTGCAAGTAATTGCCTTGCATGTCGTGGATCAGCATATTTTAGATGAGATCTGTTGGTCAGGGTCTGACATCAGAGTTCAAACCAGTGTCAGGATGTTCAGACAGTGCAGTTATTTTATGTGCTCCCTTCTAGGAAACGTATGTCCAGATCCACCTCGGACAGTGTAACCACAGCAGCACGTAAACTGGAAGAGGATCATATTTAGATATAAATAGTGCCATTTTGGCCATCTCATTTCAATTTTATATGGCAGACTGAGATGACCTTTCAATATTAAAAGCCAAAATGGCATAGCTTAGCTACTAGACTAGAGCTAAAAGTTCTTTTGATAATGCTTAATCAGAACATTTCCATTGTGCTGACTGAGATCATTTCACACAAGGTAGTGTAGATGAAATTGATACACCCTAAAAAAATACTTTGATTTTGGTAAATGATTATTTTCTAAAAGACAGCTGAAGTACTCTTATCCAGTCCTAAGCAGTATTTTCCAAACTTCTGCATTTCCCTAAGGGAAATAATATAAAAATAAAATAATGAAAAGTTCACAAATTTGGATAAGGGATTATGCACTTAAGTATCATAGATAGTGAAGAAACAATTCATCACAGTACAGTCCAATGTGTATAGCAGTGTTTGAAGGACCACTATGTTAGGCTGCTGCGCTTCACACAGTCTCAGGATCCCCTGATATGAGTATTCTTGAAGACAGCAGTCACAAGGCACCTTAGGAAAACAAGGATAATGCAGAAACGAGAAAAAAGTAGGTTCCAAAGCTGAATTCTTCAGAAATTTTGTATCATTTTGAGTTAGACCGCCTGATTTGGAACAAAAGGCACCTTGTGGATTGATGGAAGTCACAGCAGAACTACGCTTCCCCCTACTTCACCTTAGAAATCAGCATCATTGTCTTCTCATGTGATACACAGCATTTAATGGAGGACCTGCTACCAGTAATTGAGCAGCCAAATCGTCAATGCTTACACAGCACACACAAGCCCATGAATGTTACAATCTGGAAATAAGGACAAATATCCAAATCCCTGTTTAGCTAACAAAATAAGTAGCACTTACTCTCAGATGTGCCAGACCACCCAAGGATCCAGTTTAATTGCTTTCAGAGGCTGTGGACACACATCCTCCTTCAGATCCAGCTGTGCTGCTGGATGTTACCACTGCAGCTGCTCATCTGTTGTGTCCCCCATCCTCTTCTTCCCTCCCTTAGTGTTAAGCACCCTTTTGAACCAGCCCGCACAGCAGTTTGTGTCAGCATTCCTTCATTTGTGCCAAGTAAATTCATCTGGGTTAGTTTAATCAGTTTAAACAGGAGGTGGTACTAGTGACTGTAGCCCTGAGAGGCACCAGTCTTTGGGCAGCAAGGCAAGGATGAAAGGCCAGCTGGCAGCAGCCTGGGAGCTGATGAAGAGAACTAAGAAGCTCAGGTGCAGAACAAAGGTAGAGTACCAGTTCAGACTTAATTAATCCTTTTATGGTGCTGGGGAAAAAAAAAAAAAAAAAAAGCAGGACTATCTGCACTGGTTTCTCCCATAGGTCAGATCTGCTAATCCTTTGAGATCCTTGTTTACTAGATATTTTTCAGGGATTCAGGCAAACATTGCTAGTCAAGTATGATTGCTTAGTGCAATCAGTCCAGAAAGAAGTGGATTTGCTGCCTCCAAGATACATGCTTAGCAGCTGTGATGCAACCAGGGAATGTCTCATGTGTGGTGTGTTCCCATCCAGGAAATCCCAGTCAGAAATGTGGCACTATTACCTGGATGGCACACATAACCCAGAAAGCCTGACTAGTCCCAAAAGCACTGGTTGAACTATGTTTAGGGATGCAGCATTCGCACCTGCCACATGTATTCTCTTTCAGTCAGTGGCTCTGAACAGCAAATCTTGTAGCCCTTCTCATTTAGGAGATTATACAGGCTGACTTTCTCCTCTCTCCCTTTTGCCCAACCCCAGCTGTTTGAAGATGCTGCCATGCAGTATTCAGTACTAATACTAACATGTCAAAATGGTGACATGACAAAATAGTAGCACCCGTGCAACAGACAGCCCAATCTCCTCATCCCCATCTTTGGGGAGCTGTGGCCAGTGATGCATGAAGCATACTGGCAACTTTCTCATCGAGTGAGGCTCAGCTGCAGAGAAGTTGGGAATCCCCATCCAAGTCAACAGACCAGGCTGCAGAGTTGGAGTGTGGGAGGGAGCGCAGTCTGTGAGAAACCGAATCAAGAAAGTATTAACTAAAGTCACCCTGCTCTCAGTGAGGACAGGTCGTAATCCTCCCTGAGTCCCAGTGGGAACATAAGAGCTTAAATAATAAATCTCAGAGTCTCCTTTGTGAGGTACAATAATGTGACACCTCTTTTTCCTCCTCAACTTGTCCTCTGCAGCTGTTTGATTCCCAAGGAATTGCAGTGAACTTACAGGTTCTTCCCTAGTACACAGAGAGGGAAGGAGCATCCACCAAGGAGCTATTCTTACATTTCCTGTCCTGCCCCAGCCAATTATGCAGTTGTGACAGAAAGTGTTAAAAAGTGACCCTACTCTGCCCCAGAGCTAGCTGCATTCAGAGAGGTGAGTGATATCGGTGCTTCTCTCAGTTTCAGTGTCCTCTGGATTAAAAATTAAAGAGGAGATATTTGTGTTAACTTTTCTTATAACCTGGGGAAGGATTTAAACAATTTGAAACCTCAGACAGCTTCAGAGAGAGATTCTGCAATTGTGCTACCAGGCACTGTTACTCCTCATAACCCCGAGGAAGACAGGGCAAAGACTTACAGTAACAAGTAGCACTTTCATATATAGAAATGCCGATTCTTATTTCTACTACCCTTACAATGTCATGGAACCTTAGGGTGAAAGTAAATATTATTTTTGCACAATTTTTCCCTGCTGTTACATCAGGTATAGACTTATAGGGAGAAGGGTTGATGGGGCCATAGCTCTGCTTACAGCATGTACCAAATGCCGTGCATACTCTTAGCCGTAGGCTGGGGAGCAGCTGCTCCTCTTTCCCCACTTTCTTAGATTGTAGTCACATCCTACTCAACTCTACACCACCAAAATTTGTAAAGATATCTTTCTGTAAATGAGAACAAAAAGCCATATACATTTTTCTAGATCAGTCTCTCTTTTGTTTTGCAACTGGTAGTGAAAAAGAAAAAATTTCTATAGTCACAGTTGTGTTACAGAGTTCATCTTGGAAACTTTCTAGAGAGGGATTAGAGAGTAGAAATCATCTTCTTGTGGTCAAGAGAACCTGCATGTTTCAGGGTGCCTCGAAGGCATCTGTCCCCATTACACGAAATAATGAGTGGTTCTTTAAGAAGCTCCAATAAATTATATTCTGAAATGAAGATGGTCTGCTGTCTGTGTACAATGTTACTAATTTCCTTTGTACAAAAAGAAAAAACATTAAGCAGAGGTATGAAGGACACCTACAGCATCCCTCCTTTATGACTCATGTCTGCTCATCTTCACAACCTTTTTGTCTGGACTCACCGTTTGAAGTCTTTTTTGCTCTTCCCTTTCCAGAAAATATTCACACTCTGAATCGCCTTATTTGCTAGGACAAATTCATCTAATTCACTGTAATTAGGAACATGGTAAACTTCTACTCATGTACAAAAGATGAAAGGTACCAGCTAGGAAGTGATTATTTCTATCAGTAGGTTTCTGTATAGCATTTCAGACAAAACATTAATAGCTTGAATGTCTCAAAAGAAATCCATGGTAACTTGATCAACAGTGTCTGAGTCTTTTCATATGCTGGATGCTTTTCAAGAAATAATGATATTTGAATCATCTTTCTTAATGAAGAAGTTAGCATCAAGACAATGTGTGCCAGTTCTGTTGCTTAGCCACTCAAAGTTGGCAGTGGCTTCACATTAAGGTCGTTCAGTTGGTGACTGCAGGGTGCTAACACTCTGCCTGATCCAAGAAAGTAATGAAGCACGTGTGCCTAAACATAAGCCTGAAGGTAATTCTTCAGACTATCTCATGTTCAGTGCCATGCTCCTGCTCCAAGTACCTTGCAAAAACAGGATGGGAAATCCAGGAGGGAAGGGAGATGGGTGTTACTTGCAAACACTTTTGACAAACAGGTTCCAATGTGGAAGAGCTGACATTACGCAGCACCTGGAGTGGTGATCTCCTGAGCAGGTCCAAGGTATGCAAATCATTCCCATCAGTCTCCTTATTTGTCTGGAAGATCAGGAGGCACAAAGCCATTGAACCAAACTGCACTACATTGGACTGCTGTAACTGGCACCTCTAAGCATGATAAGCCCACTGGAGCAGGAATCCTGTTACTAGTTCTCCTTTTCTTCCTGTGACATCTATGATAATCAGCCTAAAATTGCTCAGTTAAAATGATCCCTGCATCAACTGAGAGGTGTGAAGTGGGAACTACAGTCAGATGTGGAGGCTAGGAATTATCTAAGCCCTAGTTCACCCTTTGCCAGGGTCTGGCAGGTTGTTCAGGCACCTATACAGCATGCCCCAGGCACAATTGCCCATGTAGCTGATCTCTGTGCAGAGAGGGGATTCACCTCTCTCCAGTTTCTCAGGATTAGCAACCATCAGATTTGCCCTGTCCGCAAGCCTTCTGCTGTCAGAAAGTAAGAAACTTTGGCCTGAAGCAATGGGGTCTGGCCACAGAAACCACAGACCTCAAGGTTCCCAGACTGAAGAATATCTGTGATAATTGCTGGGAGCTTATGGCTCTGCAGAGACTCAGTAAAGCAGGAGTATGCCTGAGCAACACCAGTGTACCCAAGCGGGAGGATGCAAATAGTTTGGATGCAGTAAGCTAGGCACACCTCAGTTTGTGAGGACAGTCTCGAAGGAAGAAATTGTTGCATTTTATTTCAAGTTAATTGTGTGCATATTTCTCATCAGTATCCCATGGTCAGACTATAAAATCGGAAATCTCTTCTTTTTTTTTTTTTTCCTCAGCTGCATTCCTATTCTTTGCAGAGGCAAAATCACTCATGAATCTTAAACAGCTTTTGCACAGAATCGGCTCAACTAATGAAAAAACAGAGAAGATTGCCATAATCTCTTGAATCTAAGGAGTAATATAGAGCACTGATTCCATCAGGATGAGGAAGAAAGAGAGACATGAGAATGATAGCCAGGTGCACTATGAATTTTTTGCAATATATTTCTTTAAAAAATGTGGGGAAGAGAAAGGTGACAATATTTTAACAATACCATTATTTTACATCGTCCTTCTCCTCATTACTTATGGACAGGCTGATGCTGAGATTTAGCACAGGAAACAATTTTAAGAATCCATATATTCTTGGCTACAGTTCATGCCCTCAGACTGCACCAGAACTCCAAGTGAATGTTAAATATCTAATCTACCTATGCATTTTTAATGCACACGTTACCATCATATTGAAATAACCCTGAGCGTTAATGGCAACTTTTTTTTTTTTTTAACAAATAAAAGGCGGTACTGAGAAACTATATTGAAACAGCAGGTGTAGCCAAAACTGATGTACAGTGCAAAAGCATATGATTTCTTCCCAGAGGCAATGTGCCATGCACAGTATAGTAAAGAGCATGGAATTAGATGAGATCACGCTTTTAGATAAGGTTTGCTGGACTGGGAGCTCTTCATTTGGAAGATTTAAGCAGGTCTGCAATTAATTCTAGTGCTGCCCCTCTGTGTGCCCTCAGCTAAGCCACTTTAGGTGCGTTTGTCACTGAAGGCAAGAGGAGTGATGGCTCTTCTGCCAATGCTCCACAGACTTGCTGTGGAGGTGGAAGCCACACCAGCCTGCCGGCTTTCCCACACCAACCTGGGTCAGAGGAGGGACTCTGGTACAGGCACAGCACCCCAGCTGTGAGGCTTTTCTGGATCCAGGGCTTATTCCAGGGTCTCTGCACAGTAGTATCCTGGGACATTTCAAAGCACTAGCTTGGTCAGGGATTTCTAACCAAGAACTGCTTTGGGTAATTGTTCCTTTAGAAATTATGAGGATAGTCAGAGAAACTAGAAAAGGAGAGACGTCTCCTCTTTCTTGCCGCAGCTTCTCTTCTCTAGTTAAGCACTGATGGCTTCATGGCTAGGACTCTTCTTTAGTGTTTGTGCAGATACAGCACGAGGGAGTTTCAATTTCAGTGACAGCTGCTAAGCACCACTACAATACATTATAATTAATATGACTTAATTGTGTATACCAAAGAAACCAGCTGACTGGCAGGCCCCAGGTACCCACTTCTGAAAAGAAGATTACCCTTTTATTTTTCTCTCTGCTTATAAATACATACGTAAGTGTATACATATTTCTTTTCCACAGAAAAATTTCTGTGACTGACATTTAAAAAATAAGGTATATAAGGCTTGAGATCTGGAGAGAATGAGAGGAATATTCCTAAATTATGAAATTTTCAGGATTTTAAAATGGTGTCTTCCATTTTTAAAATTATTTCTGGAACAAACATACTAGGTTTTTGTTACTGCTCAAGTCTCTGATCCATTAAGCTTTCCCCTTGAAAACAGAAAGACTCAGTGCAAGTGCAACAACTTGAGATCAGCTGCTACATAAGCAATTAAAAAAAAAAAAAAAAAGAGAGAGATAAACTATATCCCTGGAACAGGTTCCCCCAAACCTAGTCACCTCCTTCCTGCCTTCCTAAAACATACAGCTTAAAGTATTCTTCGTTTGTATTGCCTTCTGCAATATTCTGCTTTGGTTTTTCCTACTATTAATCTAAAACATACCTGCCCAGGTAGTTAGGACCCAGTTCTGAGGAGTGATGCTTCCTCACTGGAAGAAGGTCTTTCTCTGATAGAAAGGGACGAAACCCTGTCTAGACAAAGCAGTTACAGCTCTGCAGCAGTTCACTAATGACCTAAAGTGGGATCCCTATTCAATAATCCTGCACCAAACAGAAATGTTTATGCTCCTAATGCAAATACTGTTTCTGGGTTTTGCTTACTCGTTCTGTCACTGAGACACCTGAAAAGTATGGGTACTCTGTTACATCCCAAAGGCAAACAGTATCACATTTATTTTCCTCAGGGAAATTAAATTCTCAGCTCATGTCTTTACCCCAAGGTGTCCAGACATCATCATCTTCCTTTCCTATTTGAGGTGCTGAAGAGCAGGCAAGGTGACTTATGCTCCTGATATTTTAGTTGCATTTTTTTCTAGGAACATGATATGTATTTTGTCCTTGTTTTGTCTGGCAAACCTGATATCATGGAAACACTGTGACAGGAAGAAGTTAAAAAATAAATACCTAGTTCTCAACACCAGTTAAAGTTAGCAGAAATGAATCCCACTCGTAGTCACTGCTACTTTCTGGGTAACTCAAAGCTACCTGGTATAAGCTGCTCATGCTGCGCCAGCAGTCACACTTCAATCAATGCAACACCTTGCACAGTGAGACATGACCCAGCTAGAGGCAGAACTGATTTCCCTGTTCTTTAAATCAATTAATTCTGCCATTGATTTTCCTCAGGATGAAAATATTTCTTCATCTTTAGCATAATGATATAAGTACGGCCTTGCTGGTTAAAAGCAAAGGTCTGTGCAGCCCAATAGCTAAAAGAGTGTCAGAAGCAAGCCTGGGTTAGAGTGATCATCCCCATCCCCATATGCCTTTCCAGCAGCTAGAAACTATGCTATTTCCTGAGCTTGTAGTTGTGTCTACATCACTCAAAAAATACAACCTTTGTTTGGCCTAATGCCAACAGCTTTATTTAATTGTTGGTGGTTTTGTTTTAATTTCATTATATTTGGGCTTTCAAAATTTCCTGTGGCAATGAGTTCCACAGTGCCATTGTCTCTTGACTTACAGTGTTTCTTTTAAACCTGCTATCTAATAAGTTGTTCCCTCCCTTCAGTGAACTTTGCCATCTTCTTCATGAAGTTTCTAGTTCTATATTTTCCACATCTACCTCATACTTTTTTTTTTACTCTGCCAGGAGATCAGAACTGTAGATAACATTCAAGATGTGAGCACAGCACAGGTTTGCATTGTAACAAAAAGTATGTCTTTTATCATGTTCTCTATTTCTTTCCTAATAATTTCTAATATTCCATTTGTCTTTTTGACCACTGCTAGCTTTGAGCTGATGTTTTTGAAGAATTATGCGTAATGATTCCCAAATCTGTCTTCTGAGTGGTAATAGCTCATTTAAAGTCCATCACTGTGAACGTATAGTTAAGGTTGTTTTCCTCCATGTGCATTACTTTGCATTTATTGACACTGAATTTCATCTGCCATTTTATTACCCAATCACTCAGTTTCTTGAGCTCCTTCTGCAAACCTTCACAAACAGCTTTAGCTTTGACTCCTGTAAATAAAGTGATGTCAGCAGCTGGCTATGCCAATTCATTATTCACCTCTTTTCCAAAGAGAGTATTTAGAGGCATGCTGTGCCTGTGGAACCACACCAACAACCTCCCTTTTCTGTGAAACTGCCCCTACCCTACCTTCTAAGGTCTCCAAACTGATAGTCTCCAAACTGCCCTGTACCTCCAGGGTACCCAGGTCATGTGGTTTTCCCCTGCTCCTCCTAGAGATCCATGTTCATCCACAACTTCTCCCCATACTAAAACTCCCTTTATGCATTCCCAGAGCCAGGCCTCCTAGTCCCAGCCCAGCAGGGGAAGGCAAGGAGCATAGTTGCAGTTGACTTCCCTCCCAGGACCCGCGAAGAACGCCGTCCCACACTG